>NC_044303.2:130975108-131186586 GCF_007474595.2 Lynx canadensis | reverse complement strand
AAAGGCTGTACATTCTAGGTGATTGCTCTTGGGAAATTACTTAACCTCTCAAATGTTAAATTTTATTTAAATTTTATTTGATTTTTTTAACTTACAGTAAGTGGTGCAGAGGGACAGAGGGAGACAGAATCTTTTTATTTATTTTTTTAATTTTTACTTATCTGCTTTTGAGAGAGAGAACAAGAGTGCAAGAAGGGTAGTGACAGAGAGAGATTGCCAATCAGGCTGTGTGCTCAGCACATAACCTGACGCCGTTGAACTCATGAACAGTGAGATCGTGACCCGAGCTGAAATCCAGAGTCATATGTTCAGCTGAGCCATCCAGGTGCTCCTAACCTCTTGTATTTGTCATTTAATTTCTAGACAGAAGAAAAGATTACATGTGATAATATAAGTATAATTGTTGGGATTATTTCTGTGGCATGAGTGTTCACATTGTATTTAAACTGTCCTTGTTTGAAACCACTGTCCACTCTTGATCTGATGGGTACAGAATTTCCTTGCCCAAATTGTGTTCGGACTTTTGTGGTTGCTTTTTGTAGCAAGAGAGATACATAGATACAACTACATATGGAAAACCATTTTCATAATCAGTTAGGGAAGAAGGAATAAATAACCAGAATAAAATACCCAGCCTAACAATTATTTTTTAATTTAGAGAGAGTGAGCAGAGTAGAGGGACAGAAGGAGGGAGAATCTTTTTTCTTTTCTTTTTTTAATATTTGTTTGTCTATTGAGAGAGAGGAGAGAGAGTGCAAGCAAAGGTAGGGACAGAGAGAGATTCCTAAGCAGGTTCCGTGCTGTCAGCACAGAGCCCAATGTGGAGGTTGAACTCACGATCCGTGAGATCGTGACCCGAGCCGAAATCAAGAGTCAGATGTTCAACTGAGCCATCCAGGTACTCCTAACATCTCATATTTGTCATTTACTTTATAGACCGAGGAAAAGATTACATGTGATAATATATGTATAATTGTTGGGATTATTTCTGTAACATGAGCATCCACATTTTTTTTAAACTGTCTTTGTTCGTAACCAGTGTCAACTCTTGATCTGATGGATGCAGAATTTCCTTGCCCAAATTGTGTTCTGCCTTTTGTGGTTGTAGATAAAACTACATATGGAAAACCATTTTCAAAATCAATTAGGGAAGAAGGAATAAATAACCAGAATAAAATACACAACCAAACATGGTATTTACTGTTTGGAGAAAATTTACTCCTGTTACGATTTGTACTAACTGATGAGTGCTTACCAATTAGTGAGAAGACTTATGTTAAGTTTTTCTGAGTTTTTATAATTGGGTAATTAACATGGTAGTTAAATATAAGTTGCTTTTTGTAGGAATGAATGCAATGAATTTTTCTTGAAGGATTCTATGGCATGGATGTAGATTTTTTTTCCCCCCAAAGCAATCAAGTTCTGGGCAACTTGCTGTGTTCTCTGGAAGTTTTTATATTTCTGGTGTTAAACTGAAATTGAAAAGGATACGTGCATTTTTTTCTCCCAAAAAAGCACCTTCATGTTTAAGATTCTAGTGTCTGGTGGAAAAACATGGTTATAGTTTAATCTTGTTTCACTCAAAATAAGAAAGAATAATTAAATCTAGGACTTAGTACAATTATTTTCATGCTGTTTTAAGTTCATTTGCTTTGGAATGGAAAAGAGGTCTGATTGACATGATGGGTTTGTTTCCAAATGCATTTTTTCCTGACCTGGGTGAATAAAGATTTTTCATTTCCATGTGTTTCAAAGTAGACACTGAAACTAACTTTACCCTATTGATTGTGATGAGGATACATCTTAAAAATAGGTTTTTTTAAAGAGCCTGTGACCTAGAGTATAACAACTCTGTAAGTATGTATGTGGTGATATTTACTGGAGATCATCCTATGATTTGCTTATCTTCTGTCCCTTTATTTTGTAGAAATAGTATGTCTAGTCAGAATACCACAAAGCAGCCAGAGATGTTCAGAAGTGAATCCTTCCTTGAGAGCATGAGTTGGCAATTCATGGTCCGCAGGCCAAATCCGGACAGGTGTTTCGTTTGTTTACATAGTGCTTTTGGCTGCTTTGGTACTTCAGAGGCAGAATCCAGTGGCTATGAAAGAGATGGCACGGCCTCTAAAGCCTAAAGCGTGTACTATTTTGCTCTTGACAGGAAAAAGTTTGCTGATGTCTTCCTGAGACCCTCCTCCAGCTAGGGCAGAAGTTGGAATGAATAGTAATGAAAAGCATTGTCAGAGTGGGAAAGGCAGTGGGAAGAGAAGTTCAGGGCCCACATCACCTTCTGACCTCTGATCTCTCAAAGGGATGTACACACAACAGAAGGATGCTGGGGAAAAGAATGAGCCACACGGGGGGCCTTGAGGAGGAGGTGTGAGGCCAGGAAGAATCTAACACCTGCTTTTCTATCTCCAGACATTGGCAGCTCTCCCTGGGCCTCCTATTCTTGCCAGGGTGATGACTGATGAGCACTCAGGACGGACTCAACTGGGTTCAACTTTAGAACAGGTAAGACCTACCTCAGTTCAAAGGCTTAAGCATCTCCGTTACCATCCTGAATCATTTTTGGCTCGATGTAGTCTGCGTCTCCTCCTTCTCTGTTTCATCTTTGGTTAGTCCCAGGTCCTCCCTTTCTCTGTACACTCCTGTGTGACGTCATACCAGTGGGTAGCTTTATCTACCGCTTATGTGTTGCTCACTCTCAAGGCTGTACTGTTCTTCATCCAGTCTAAGTGCAGTAGGCTGCATTACTCTTCTCCCCTAAATAAGGTCTTCATCCCTGTCCCACTGACTTTGGCCAAAGGAATATGAGTAGGTGTGATACATGCCATGTCTGAGTGGAGTGGAAACTTTAAAATTATTAGTGTGATTTGGGTTGGCTGCTCGTGCTGGTGCTTTGTACCGCAAAAGTAGCATGTCTCAGAAGGGATCATTTGTTCTGCCGGTGTTCTGGAGAAGAGCTTTAGCCCATCTTGTAGTATGTCTGACAACTGAATGTTTATTGTTGTGGGCCATTGGAACTTTATGGGGTGATAGTTATACAACAGAGCTGGGAAATTAGCAAAACTTTGGCTCGACGGTTTTTCTTAGATGATTTTCAGATGTGTCAAAGTCATAATTCCCCAGATTGAACTGACCCTACTTGAGGTCAACCACAAACTGTTTTGTCCTTCAGTGTTGCGTATCTTGGTGAAAGTGACCTTCACCATACAATTTCCCAGCCAAAATAGTTACTCTGTGTTTCCATTTCATGATCAACAGTAAGGTATTTTTAGATGTTGTTAAAAAAGATAAAAACTAAATGGAATAAATTTGAAGGTCTAATTGACTTGATTAAATCATGCATCAGCAGGATTCTACTTACCAAGTAGAGAGGAACTACTTGGAGCAAAAAAAAAAAAAAAAAAAAAAAAAAAAAAGTTTTTAAAGGTAGAAGACATTAAAAAAGAATGGAGTTTATTGGCAAGAAGTACTTTGTTTATCCAAGGTTGCACTCCTAAAGGAAACAGAAATGGTTTACTAGGAAACTTCTTAGTATTCACCAGGAAATTCCAGGTTGACTGGTTAAAGGTTACATTCCTGATGGGTTGAAAATGCAGTTTGGTTAAGTATTAGGTGTTCGTTTACTGTTTGGACCCTAAACCTAAGGGATGGCACTTTGGGCCTGTAGTTTTCTTTTCAATGACATCTCCTTTGTTATAGGATCACTACTAGGCACCAAGGATAGTGCCAAATAAAAAAGACAAAGTTGCTAATTTCAGAGTACTGTGCATTTGTGGAGGCAAAGAGTAAGATTTCCATGTATATATTTTAGGAACATATATAGGAAGATGTTGTATGAACTCTATAAAAATGAAGAAAATGCCAAATGCTAGAAAATGCATGGGTTAATGGGAAACCTATATGTAGGGACCTTGGGTCAATCCATGACTCGCATGAGGTCAAAACCTTTCAAGTCTGGTTGCCTTCCTGACACCTCCATTACTGTTTTTCTTTGGGTCATGTCATTTTTAACTAAAATTACTGCAAGATTCCCCCTCACTTGAATTTCTTCCAACCCATTTCCTGTGTCGCTATGGATGACTTAGCTGAACCATCAATCCTATGACATCATTTCTATGATGAAATGGCTTCCCCTTTCCTTCCTGCTACTGGGCAAACAGTAGAGATCTTTGTGACCTCCAGTTTGATCTTGGTCCATATCCTCCTCCACTGTGCTTTAATCCTGATGAACCGGTAATAGTTTTCTGGACAGACGTGACTGTCAGACACTTAAGTCATTTGAACAAGAAAAGTCGGGAACATGCCTATCCAGTTCTTCACATGGTGAGTCCTTTAACTCATCTTTGATTATATAGATCACATGTCGTTTCCACTCACCATCTATCTGTAGCTGTACACAGAAACTTCAGTCCTTGTCCTTTTTCCCAGTTCTGCCAAAGTTGAGTTGGGGGTGACTGTCTCCTAGGCTTCTGCTGTATCCTAGGTCTACCTCTATTCATGACACTGATCAGACGGGATAATGTTGTGTACAGGTGTTTGGATCTCCTGGGCATTTTACTGTTCTCTTAGGCTCTTTCCCTTTCTCTGCCATCTTCCTTACATAACCTCTACACATAAGCGATCACTACAAACTGTTCTTTGAAAGCTACCCTGAAGTCCTGGTGGATTTCACTTAGGTAAAAGGGGCAGAAGTGGGTGAGGATAGATGAACATGAACGAAGGTCTTAAATTCCAGACCATTTTATATTCAATTATACCAACACTTTTAAAAAGCCATAGCTACAGTAATCTTTGAGACCATTCAGAGCCACTTTCGGATGCTGCTTGTAAAGGACATAGCTCCCATGAGAAGTATGAATCTGGCGTTAAGATGGTAGATGGTCTGTTAGCCAAAATGTTTTATGAAGATAATACCCAAATATGTCATTTAAAAAGATGACCGGTAATATTAAATATATTATGGAAACGGATCTCTTAATATTTGTGACAAACATAAGAATTAAAAATTTGGAAAGTACTTTGGCTAATGAGAACATGTGTGACTTTCTGTTCAGTAACTTTATTTTCAGAAAATGACCTTACATAAAACGATCAGTAACTGTATTAGTTCTAAACACTAAAAGATAGATTACTCCAATCCTATAATTACTGAGACTATTAATAACAATGATAATAGCAAACATCCCCTGTACGTTGTCCGATATTGGAGATCAAAAGAAATTCTGTATTAACATTATTCGTTAGAGTACATTAATGACAGGTAGATCAGTACCTACTATTTAGGTATTTGGCATACAGTTACCCTGTTCTCAAATCAATGAATGAGAGAGAAGGTATTTCGAAAGGTATCTAGAATATTTTATTATGTAGCCAGAGGTAGAGAACCACTGACTAGTGGACTTTTCTCTGAAGCTGCACTGTCAGGATATCACAGCACAGTTAAGATGATGTTGGTATCCTTAGGTAGCTCTATTTATCGATATTTAAAAAGTATTATTACTAGTTTGGGGGCCATTAAGATAGGATGTTTTTACAGTGGTGTTATGATACCGTGTTGTAACCACTCAATACTCAGAAGACCGGTGAGTAGAATACTGTGTTGCTCTAATCCTGTAATTACTCAGAGAATATCATTAATAACTATAGCAAACATAAACTGAACACTTGCTCTTAGCTCAGCACTGTTCTAAGGTCATACATGGGTTTCTCATGTAGGTCATCTAATGACCTAATTTTCCAGATGTAGCAACTGAGACATAGGAACTTGAGATATTTCATCCAAGATAAAGCCTATTAAAGAGATGGGGCAAAGATTCACATATAGTCTAGATCCAGAACCTGTGGTGTTAATAACAATTCTAATTACCTTCAGAAGAAACTTCTCTTAGAGTAGAAGTTGCCCTTGTTCACTCATGAGTGATAAGAAGGCTAAAGGATCCTGGGAAGAGCCCATTTGGAAGATGCATATTACTGGTGCAACTATAGGTCCACTCTTGTGTTTGTTTCTTCCATGTTAGAAAACACAATTCTGAGTTTCTGTAGGTCTCAAGACAGGCAACATAGGGAACTGCCCTTTATCCTAAGATGACATTAATTTTGGTTGTGGTACCACCCCATTCAGTCCTACTGCAAAGCAGTAGATAAGAATAAGGGTACAAATAAGTGACACTTATTGTGTACCAGGCACTGGGACAGGCACATGTATATACGCTTTCTGTTTCATACCATACCATTTTATTATCTGTGTATATCTCCCCTTCAATTGTTGGTGAAATGTATTTTTCACTGAGAAGTTTCAGAAAAAGATGAAGAAGGTTATAAATCTGCAACAAAAATAGTGGGTGGGAACCATTTGTTAATGAGCTGGTTCTAACAAACATCTGTATGGTGGAAAGGTAGAAGGACCAGTGAAGACTGACCGAGCAATGTGGGGTAAGCTCTAGGGAACACAGCTGATTTACAGACAAGAGAGAAGTAGAGATAAGAACATATTCCTACCTCTTCGCCTTTCTATGGTGTATCCGGAAGAGCCGTTCGTGAGCTTGGGTGGGGGAGAAGGGAAAGAAGACTTCTTCTGTTAGGGAATAGAACAAATACACCATTAAAAAAAAAAAGTCATTACTTTGAGAGATGGTGCCCCCAAGTATAGCACTTTACATTCTGCAATATGTGATTGGAGACCCTGAAGTGTCAGCACAGACCTGCTGCTCTGAAAAGTGAGTTTACCAACTGATGACATATACAGTGCTATCACAAATTGTCCAATGGAGATGGAGAAAAATAGTCATCGCTTGCTATTAGATGAAATCTTGAAATAAGAAGGAAAATGAAAAATAAAAACTGAACCTGAAAGAAAGAACCCTCAAGGAACAGAGATGAGGATGTCCCCCTTCTGGGAAGGGTAGATTAACAGGTGGCAGATCGTTGCTTCCATGAGCAGCCAGAACAACCCAATACAATGAAAATTTCACCTATTTGAAGGCATCAGAGAGGTAATGAAGTAATAACTAGAGACACCAAAATTCTAGAACAGAAGAGCTAAGAAGTGCCCTGATAGTCCATAGCTAGCATTTTTCTGGGATCATTGTTGACTCTGGGCAATAGTCTGTGAATCCACATTCATAAATCAGACTTCAGAGACCTAAAAAATAAGGCGAATCTTTTCTAAGCTACTAACAAAATCTCAAGCTGCATGGCAAGAGAATGGTACTGGTGGTGGCAGGATTGTGGGTGATGGATGTGAGATCCATCAATCACTGACAAGTCCAAAAACAATTAAAAATGGTTATCATGGGGGTGTCTGGGTGGCTCAGGTCATGATCTCACAGTTCATGGGTTCCGGTACTGCATCAGGCTCTGCACTGACAGTGTGGAACCTGCTTGGGATTCTCTGACTTTTTCCCACTTGCGCTCTCTCTCTCTGTCTCTGTCTCTGTCTCTCAACAAACAAACATAAAAACATTAAAAAAAAGAAAGAAAATGGTTATCATGGAAAAGCAAAATCTCAATGAACAGAAAACTTGAACAGACTTAAGTTAATTTGAAAGCTTAAGCATAAAAATAAATATTGACAACACACACAAACCTACAAATAACAAGTCCATTTGTACAAGAAGTTTTTGCAACCTTTAAGTAAATCAATCCATAGGATATGTGATAGAAACAGAAAAATAATGAAACTGGCCCAATTCAATTAGTATGGCTTCTGTACTTTGGAGGCCAATGCCAGTTAGGATAAGAGGAGAAAAAATGACGTATTCCTCACTTATAAACTTAGGTGCAAATATCCTAGTCAGAATTAATGAACTAAAACAATTTAATAAAATGCTGTGCTGTATAGATTTTAGTCCAAGGATGCTATGATAATAATATTTCATGTAATTTTCTACATTAAGTGGGGAGGGGGAACTGTGGTGGACTTTAGTCCCACCTTGCCAAGGAAAATGATGGTTTATTCACATTACTCCAACAGAATTACCAATAGTGCCTTCTTTAACAGTCAAAACTGTCTTGGTTTGGATGATAGAATAAATGTTCACCCTAAGAAAAACTATGTGATTATCTAAATTGTTGCATTAAAAGCATCTCATGAATTTTAACAGTCCTTCCTAGTTAAAACTTAGCAGAGAGTAGACAATCTGACAATCTTATGTGTAATAAAGACAGACGGATTCTATTTAAATTCCGCAGCCAAACACAATTAGCTATACTAGCAATATTGACAAGTGTTGTTAAAATTGAGGCTGGAAAAAATACATATAGACACTAAAAAGGGAGGAAAAATGACTCTGATTTGCTTCATAAGATTGTTTAGTGGGAAATTCTAAGACTTGCTACAATTAGCACTGATAAAAGCATTCAGTAGGTTTGTGGAGGAAAGGTCAATGTTGAAAATCATTTGTACTGGTGTGTTCCAGTGACTTATCTATGGAGGCTCCAAGTCCCTGTTCCAGTCTGTCTTACTGTGATGTTACCTCATTGGTCCTGGTTCAAGGAAACAGACTTTGGAGTGACAGAGCTGGAGTGATGAGTGCAGGAGGCAATGTCCTCAAGGGGGGTTGGTATTGTGAGGCTAGTGACATCTTGTTCTTTGGCAGTTTGCTACGAATCAGGTTCTGTGGCCAGCCCCTAGTGTTACAGCTCCTTTGGGAAGAGTGGCTCCAGCAGTGACAGAACTTGTCCTGTACAGGAGCTTGGTTCTCTGGCCCTCCTGCAAATTCTACAAGCTACCTAGTACTTTTGTAGAAAATTTTTTTCTGAGAGAACAGTCTAGAGTGGATTTTGTTTTCCACAAATAAGATCCTTATCAAATACAGGTAACCAGCCATAAATTGAACAGAAGGTGCATAAGACTTAGTCAACTGATGAACCTTAGACGATCTAAATAAATTGGGAGACCTTGCTTATTCATGTATAAAGGTTATGCACGTCTTGTCAAAGGCACAGTAGGTGTTGTTATTGTTGTTTTTACAGGTATATCTTGACAAAGTAATTTAAAAAATGAGTTTGGATTAGTGAAATGCCAAAGTAGCACAGACACCTAGAAAGAATAAAGTGAGGAGTGCCTGGGTGGCTCAGTCGGTTAAGTGTTCGACTTCTGCTCAGGTCACGATCTCATGGTTTGTGGGTTCGAGCCCCCATTCAGGCTCTGTGCTGACCAGTCAGAGCCTTGAGCCTGCTTAGGATTCTGTGCCTCCTTCTCTCTCTACCCCTCCCCTGCTTGTGCTCTTTTTTTCAAAAATGAATAAACATTAAAAAAAAAAAAGAATAAAGTGAGAGGTGGGCAGGATATTAATAGATATCAAGATACCCTTAAGCCTATTAATTCGTGTAGTATAGTATTAGTGCCAGGACAGATAATTGACTAAGGTATCAAGATTTTGGATAGGAGAGGTTAGAGTGGGAGAGAGCCAAAGCATAAGAGACTGTTAAAAACTGAGAACAAACTGAGGGTTGATGGGGGGTGGGGGGGGGGGGAGGGTGGGTGATGGGTATTGAGGAGGGCACCTTTTGGGATGAGCACTGGGTGTTGTATGGAAACCAATTTGTCAATAAATTTCATATATATTAAAAAAAAGTTCAAAAAAAAAGATTTTGGATAGGAGTTTAGTTTTACACAATTATTTTGGGATGTCATGTGAGTAGTTAAATATGTATAAATGAAAAAAAAAAAAACAAAAACCAGCTATTCCACTAATTCTACTGGTATTTTCACCTGAAGGCTCAAAGAGAAATCTCTAATCATGTTTGTTAGAGAAGGGTTTTTAAGTTACAGCAACATGTTAATACTTGGTAAAACCAAAGATGTTGGCGGTAAGTGGTTGTCTGTTATGTTTTCCGTTGGAATTATTTGAAGTTTTAATTGAGTGGTTGCCTCTTAAAAGTGGAGCTGGACTCCTAACTGGAGAGAACAAACTGATGGTTCTCTCCAAGGGGAGGTGAGTGAGGTGGTGATAGGGGAAATAGGTGATGCACATTAAGGAGTACACATGTGATGAGCACTGGGTGATGGTGTACTGAAATATTACGTCACTATATTGTCCATCTGAAACTCGTATTACACTGTATGTTAACTAACTGGAATTGGTTTAAGTTTTTACTGAAACAAAAACCAAACCAAACCAAAGAAAGATGGGTCTGGGCTGGGGGAGCCAGGGTATGAAAGATAACTTTCACTGTGGTATCGACACTTCTGTTTCATTTTTTTCCAAATATGTCCTTAGATTACTTTAGTACACTACTAAAATCTTTATAATTGCCATTTCTTCCCTCTTTCCTTCATACATTTTCATCGTTATTCAAAAAATGAACTAAATGACATTTTGACCAAGGGCTACCTTGGTCGGCTGCTTACGCGTGATAAATGACTTTATAAAAAGCATCCTTTTTTCCAACTTTATTGAGATATAACTGACAGGTAATAGTGTCTTCATTTAAGATACATAACATGATTAAGTTAGATAAATATCATAAAATGCTTACCAGTGTAAGTTAACATTCATTACTTCACATAGTTAAAATGCTTTTTGTGATGATGAAAATTACTTTATCTACTGTTTTAGTACATTTGAAGCACACAATATAGTGTTTTAAATGATAGCATGGGTACCTACAGTACGAGCTGCTGAGAAATACAGTGCATTTTCAGTGAAGGAGAGGCCCTAGGCCTCCATAGCACAATCTATAGCACATTGTTGTTTCTTAAGTTAGAAATTACTACTTATGTTAAAAGAGAAGAAGGGAACTAATCTATGGTCAATGTTTATTTTAGGTGTAATTTTTAGCTCTAGGTGAAGCTATGACTGCAACAATTATTAAAATTCAAAAGTTGACTGAGAGACTGAACAAAGTACCTATGACTTATGTGGGCAAAATAGCTAATAAATGAGAAGAAATTTGTCTCCACGTTGGGACCAGCTTGTTTGTTCTACAACAATTAAGCAAAAATCCAGTTAAATGAAGGTAGTCTGACGCACCTTTTTAACAGAGATAAGAAGGTAGCAAAGTCACAGCTGGAATCTATCATGGAGGTTAAGAGTGTGGGCTCCACCTCTGGCTTCTCCCTGTACTGGCTACGTTTGGTGATGAGAAAGCCTCAAGATCGTGTCTCAAGGATTAAATTGAATAATGGGCATAAAGTACTGTACAAAATGTGCTAACCTGTTCCATTTGTGAAAAACGATCTTTGAAAAGAAGACAAACATGTTGAACATGGACTCAGCTTGTGAACTCTACCATTTTAACTTTTTGTTCTGTAAGGCCTAAATGGTTTAAGAACTCTGACACCATGCTCTCCCCACTTAGCTCAGCTTTCTCTTTTCATTTTAGAAGCACATAAGAAATTGCTTATGAGAGATGGATTTGGTAAGGGCCACCTGACTATTCTCAGCATCAGATTCTGAATGGTCTTTTGCTTTCAAGTGAATCTTCTTTGTTTCTCTCTTTCTCAAACTCAGAGCAAGTAGAAGGGATGGGGAGCATTTTTCTCCCCTCTCCATGTGATACTATCTGGTATGGAAACTTGAAACTGAAGGTGATTAATTGCATTCGTGTTGAGCAGCTCTTGTGTTATTAGGACCTTTTTCTAGTGAGGTGTGGGTGACAGTCATTCACATATCTTGAGGCACTTAACCAAGGACCTGCCTTCTGGAGCTGACCATGGTCCCAAAGCAAAGCGAGCAGAAGAACAAGCACAGTTTTCAGTCTGTTTTCTGTTTCAAAGCAACAAGTTGAAAGTTGTTTCAGGATAGTGGCTCACCAAGAGTTTGATTCACTACTGTGGCACTTACTGGTCACGAGGATTGGACCATTTGCTCTGCCTCATTTTTCTCCTATCTTGTGGGCAAATTGAGATTTTGCTTCATTCTTTTGTTGTGTAGTTTTAATAAGTTAATATATGGAGAGGCAGGATGCCATGGGGATTTAGATGTGTGCTTCATGAGCCTTAATGTGTATGTGTATATGTGTGGGTGTGTGTGTGGGATATGTATGTATGTATAGAGGGTAGGGATGGAGGAGAGATAGACAGACACACACAGCGAGAGACAGAGACAGATGACAGACAGAGAGAGAGACAGAGACAGACAGAGAGAGGCAAGACAGAGAGAGATAGAGAGTATATTATATACATATGTATATATATACATATATACATATATGTATATATATATATATGTATGTGTATATATATACACACACACACACACACACACACATATATATCCCATGGGGATTTTGTTCAAATTAAGATCTTGAACCAGTAGATCTGGGGTGGGACCTAAAGTTCTACCTTTGTAACAAGCTCCCATGGGTGTGTGGAAGCTGCCATTCCACAAACACATTTTGAGTAGCAGAGAGGTTAAATTGAATTCTGGTTCTGCCTCTTGGTAGCTGTGCGATTGTAAACAAATTACTCACTTTCTCTGTGCCTCAGTCATTTCGTTAAAAAGGAGATAACAGTGCCTACCTCATTAGGTTTTTTTGAGGATAAAATTAAGATTTGTAAAGAGTTTGGAGTAGTTATCAAATCACATGGTGGGCGCCCAAGACGCATTAGCTAGTGTTATTAGCTTTTATTAATTGAATGATGTGAGGTATCATCGTATGACCACATTTAAACAAAGAATATATTTATCAGAGCAGAGACATGTTCAAGTTAATTGAAGCATTGTTCAGGAAGATTATAAGCTGACTTATATACCCTGACTACTCAGTGTATTTATATAGTGCTTTTATTAAAGAGCAAGCATAATTATAAGTGCTTTAAATGTATTAATATACAAAAGAGAAAAGAGTGAGGGCTTTGGCACTATATACTGCCCACCGCATCAGACCCTGTAGTCCAGGAGGTAAATGTTTTTATTATCCTAAGCTTTGTACGTATGAGCAAATGAAAATGTGTTGTTGAAATAATAAAATCGATTAGATCAAAATCAGGATTTGCAAGCATCAGTCTAGTTTCATAGTTCATGATGTTAACTATGTTAATTTTGGTTTGATTCTAGTTATCATTGTCCCTTAGTCTTAACAATCTTGATTTTGATTCCACATTTATATACAAATTATCGGATTAATATTTAGATCTACCCATGGAGATAAAATAAACTTATCAGGCTAAGTTGAGTGTTCTTAGTGTTTTTTTGGTTAGTTTTACACATAATGGCAGCTATACTTCTGCCTTGGAAATACACATCAAGCTTCTTAGGCATTTTTAACGTATATTCATTTTTGAATAATGACCTATCTTGTAGGGAGCCATGAACATTGGCTCTTGGGTTCTACCAGGCATAGGGCCAAATCCTGAATGTGTTGAGTTGTCAAGTAATGAGGTCTACCAGAAAATAAAGGCAAAGAGCTTCTCCTGCTGATGGCTTGAATATGCCTTTCTATCCAGTCTGCAGAAACATCACTAGTGATGGGCTTCCAAGGACCTCCTGCCAACCATTAAGCTGGTTGAAATTCAGTTTTTCCAGGCTAGACTGAAGCAAAAGTTCCAAGGTAGGAAAGGTCAACAGAGGCAAAGCTTTTGAAAGCCATGTGAAGTGAAGAAATGAAACTGCTCTGAAGACTTACTTTTTAAAAATGGATATGATTTCCTATTGCAGTCTTTTATTAGAGATAATAGCACTTGTTGGTAGGAAGTCTTGAAGGGTTTACAGTATTTTTTCAGTAAGCATTAAAAATCAATCACCTGTCACAATACTTGGGTTACCGTATTTAACATGGGGTATTCATAACTGGGTCCACTGTCAGGCACTTTGAGGTATAAATCCTGATGTGCAGAAATTGACCGAGAGCAAGGGTCACTCTAGTGCATTCTGTTATCCTGACTTAGACTTTGATTTCAAATGTGCATTTCATTTCCCTTTGGATCAGGCCTGACCGCATGCAAACCTCAGAGGATATCTTTTATCCATTTAGTTTAAAATCTCCAGCTGACAGGCAATCTGAAGAGCCTACTCTTTCTCCTTTCTCTCTATTGGAGCTAGCATTTTAACTTCAGGAGGGAAAAATATATAAAAAGAAGCAAGGTTGTTCTTCCAGATCATCTGTAACCCCTTAATCTCCTTTCCAGGAGGGACCCACAAACCACAGAAGATGTCCTTGGGAATTGTATTCACTTTGTATTGCTGTTTACCAAATGACTACAAACTTAGCTTTAAAAAACACCTATTTGTTAGCTTAGACTTCTAGAATAAAAGTCTGGCCACAGTTTGACTTGGTTCTCTTCTCAGAGCCTCAGAGTTGACAGTCAAAATATCAGTTAGGCTTGGTTCTTGTCTGGAAGCTTGTGGTGGGGGGGGAGGACTCTTTCCCAGCTCATTTGTAGCTGCCAGAATTCAGTTCCTTGAAACTGTGGAACTGATGCTCCTGTTTTGTGTGTGTGTTGGGGGGGGGGATAGTTGGGGATGTTTCGTGGCTAGGGGGTTCTCTAAGCTCCCAGATGCTGTCCACACTTGATATTTGGTCCTCCTTCTTCATGCCTAGGGTTGTCGCAAGAGTTTTGAGTCTTTTGCCAACAGTTACTTGGGCCCAAGTTCTCCTTTAGAAAGAAAGCATATGGACAGGGCAATGTTCATGACAACCTTAACTACATTGAATAATCCATGTTTTGTAAATTGTCCTATTTTGTGTTCCAAAAAAATGTTTCTTTATGGAATGTTTATTAAATGTCACAGTAAACTTGAACACCGTGGACAAATGGCTCTAAGAGGATATAATCTATGGAACCAAGCTATTTCTTCCACAAACTTGACAACCTAGGCCTCTCCGAATTTGCAGTATGAGCTTGCATTTTTGAAAATGGCAACTCTGTCCTTACCTAAACTTCATGTGCTGTCCCTTTGGGCTGTGTTAGGACTAATTATTCTTCACGGCTGTATTATTGTTTGATGCCTCTATCAAGCAACGTTAATTGAGTTTGAGCTCATCATCCGTTCTTCATTTTTATGTTGATTTGGTGGCAGTGAGTAACACATCTGAATTTTAGTTTTAGAAAACATTCAGTGAAAGGTTTTGCCTAGATTTTGACAAGATCTAATGTGGCACAGCTGCCAATCATATGTACTTGAGTTCTTGATACTTCTTTTCTCTCGAGAATGAGCAAATGGAGGAGACTGATGATGGGGTTATTACCAGGTGACAGTTACCTGCTGATGAAATCGTCTAGCATGCTGAGGGATGCCAAGTATTGTCTGACCTTTCTGCAACTCAACTGTCTAATGATTCTTAGTATAAATCCCTTGACTACTTCAATGGGATATTTAAATCCTACACACAGACTATCAGGGCATCTGTCAATGTGATCATGAATAATCATGAAGAGTCTATTTCTAGCACAAGTGGGTGTGGCAGAGGCCAATGAAATGGAGTGTACCAAGTGTTCAACTTTGTTGTCCGTACTCCACATGTTGACAGACACTTGTCGGAAAGGACAGTGCTTGAAGCTGTTTGATGTTTTGCAGGGGACAGTTACGCATGTTGATCTTCTGTCTGGACTTGAAGTTTTTCTTAGGAAAATGAAGATGAAGTATAAAAAAATCAAATTAATGAACAATGAGCAATAGACTATAAGTTATTTAAAAAACACAACGTTTCAGTACGAGTGTGGGCAGTAAACGTCCATGGGCATTTCCAAGGTCTTTTTGGCTTTGCTTTAGGCAATTTCACAGCATTTTATCTCACAGTTGGAACTATACACTTAGTGCAGTCATTTATTTAATATGTATCTCTAATGATAGACTAATAGCTCCATGAGGTGTATCTCTTATTCACCATTATATCCATCCCAGCAACCAGTGTCAGGTAATAGCAAGTGATGAACAATATATTTTATTTGTATAATATGTATGTATGTTTAAAGTATGTTTAAAAGTTAAACGGACATTTGAGAGATGAATAGTTGATTAAATATAGTAAGATCAAACATAACCTGTGAAATATAAGTTAAAGTAAATATTTATTGCATTGGCAAAGGTAAAAAATGAACTACCATACATGTATCAAGGCTATAGTGAAAAAAATGTCATTCTCTTTCCCTCTGGGTCAATGTCAACAAATAATTTGAGCATAACTTAGTGGATAAGGACTCGGTGGTGAACAAAACAGTCTTTTCACAAGAAATATACTGCAAAATGCTAGGAAGAGCAATCAGGCCATTTTGTATCAAAACAAAAAAAAAAATAATTGTATGAGAGACTCATAATTATAATTAGAGATTTTCCCCATAATCCTGAGAATATGAATATTCATATTAAAAGCTCAAAACATGGCAACAATCAAAAATCTAAGGAAAAGATAATAGGTACATTACCACATACCTATGTGATGAAACCCTTTAACGTGCATATTTGAAGAATATTTAAGTACATGGGAAATTGCTGAAGATATATTTAGCAAGAAATTAAGTGGATCCCAATGTAACATATATGTATTAAAATATATGACAGGAAGGATAAATATATATAGCTATATGCATTATGATTATTATATACATGATATGATGCTGTTCCAGAGTTTTAGGAAGACTATAGGTGATTTTTAACTTTTGAAATTTAAAAAATGTTTGTTTTAAGTTTATTTAATTAGAGGGAGCGAGTGCAACCAGGGAGGGACAGAAAGAGAGGGAGAGAATCCCAAGCAGTCTCCGTGCTGTCAGCACTGAGCCCAACAGGGGCATCAATCCCATGAACTGTGAGATCATGACCTGAGCTGAAATCAGGAGTTTGACACTTAACAGACTAAGCCACCTGGGCATAGAATCCCAGGAACGTAGGAAAGTAACAGCCAGAAGCTTAAAAAGCTGAGCAGAACTAGCAGCAGCCACTTGGTCTCAGAATTTGTAATAAAAATACTACTAAGTTAGGAGGACTTAGAGGAATACACCGCCATAATAAAACCTAACTTAAGAAAGGGATCTACCAGGGATTTCATTGCACACTAGATCATAACTCAATACTTTACAGAAGAATTATCTATACAGGTTATCTATAACAAATAGAATTTTTTGTGCACTTATCATGACAGTAAAGTAACTAAAAATAGACCCAGTGATGAGTGATAGGCTGGAGGTAGTCTATGCAAAATATGTTAAAAATAAAACACAGCAAAAGGTACACATAATGGGTAAATAAAATAGAAATTTAAAAATATATGAATACGAGGGGTACCTGGTGACTCAGTTGGTTAAGTGGCCGACTTTGGCTCAGGTCATGATCTTGCCATTTGTGAGTTTGAGCCCTGCATCAGGTTCTGTGCTGATAGCTCAGAGCCTGGAGCCTGCTTCAGATTCTCTGCCTCCCTCTCTCTCTGCCCCTCACCAGCTCATACCCTGTTTTCCTCCTTCCCTCCTTCCCTCTCTCTCCCTCTCTCTCTCTCTCTCTGCTTTTTCTCTCTCTCTCTCTCTGAAAAATAAACATTTAAAAATTTCATATGAATACTATTAGAGTAAACTAAAAATTCTAGAACTGAAATATATCATACCACAAATCAAGAAATTCATACTATGATGTTAAGAGTACTTTGAACACAAGACAAGAAAGAGTGGACTTGAAAATTAATCAAGAGAAGTTATCCAGACTGAAGCACAGAGAGAGTAAAATACTGACAAGCAATAAACAGCCTCAGAGACCTATGCGGCAGTATGAAGAGGAATAACATTTTGTTATTGTAGTCTTACTATGATAGAGACAACATGGCACTGGAAAAGAAATCATAACAATAATTTATTTCCCCACATTTGATTTGAAAAATACTCTAGTTTGGGGCACCTATTTTGCTGAGTCAGTCAAGCATCAGACTTCGCATCAGGTCACGATCTCTCAGTTGGTGGTTTCTGTGCTAACAGCTTAGATTCTGTGCCTCCCTCACTCACCTTCTCTGTCTCTCAAAAAGGAAGAAACGTTAAAAAAAATTAAAAAATACTCTTGCTCAAGGAAACTTAGGAAAACTTAAGGAGAAGAAATCAAAAGAAAATCACAAATAGGTTGAGTTCAGTAAAATTTCTGAATTCTAAGAGGAAAGAGAAAATCTTAAAAGCAGTCAGAGGAAAGAAAGCCACACACACACACACACACACACACACACACACACACACACACACACAAAGATAGAGCAAAGCAACTCTCAGAATGATAGCTGCCTTTGTGAAAGAAAGAATGAAAGATAGAAATGACAGGATTGCATATTTGAACTGTTGGGTAGAGGGACTGTCAACCAGCAAATGTATTTCTAGTGAAAAATTCCTTCAAAAATAAGATGAAGTCAAAACAGTTTAAGATACATGAAAGCTGAAAGCATTTGTTAGCCCCAAACCCAGTGTAGAAAACATGGTAATGATTAATGAAGTTCTTTAGATCAGATGGAAAAGAATATCTATAAAAAGTAATGAAGAATTCATAAAGTAAATATGTGCGTAAACATAAATATATGAAAATAAATGGCATGAAGAACAGTAAGTGGATTAGATAAAACAGAAAGGTAAGGGTTACCTTTCATTATAGTGTCGTTAAGATTTTGTATTGCACCTGTAGTGGTATAATATTAATTCTAAGTAGATTGTGAGAAATTATGAAGCATCCCAAAACCTAATACAATGAGGTATAGCTGAAAGTTAGAATTCCCTATTAAAAAAATCTGATGAAACACTTCCCTGTCCCCACTCTCCAAGCTCACTTCCCAACCCTCAATCCAAAGCCACAGAAGGAGAACTAAAGAAACAAAGAAGATACAGGTAAAATGGGAAGAAAAACAATATAGCAACATGGTATATTTAAGCACATTATTAATGTAAATAGCTGCATTAAATGAAAATGAATTATAATTCAAATAAAAGGCAGATAGAGTCCAATTGGATATAAAAGAAAGACACAACGATGTGAAATTTATAAGAGATTGGCTTCACGTATAAATGCAGACAGGTGAAAAGTAAAAGGTTGGACAAAGATGTACCATACAAACACTAAGCTTAGGAAAGATGGGTGACAATGTTAGGATCAGATGAAAGAGACATGATGTAGAAGGGTATTACAAGAGAGAAAGTGTGTCATTATATAATGATAAAGGGGTCAGTTCAGAATATATTTGCTATCTAATAACAGCTCCACAATAGAAGTAATAAAAATGGACAAATCTAAAATTAGGCTTGGAGACTTTAATTTCCTCCTCTTAGTAACTGACAGAACATGGAAGGAGAAAAATGAATAAGGGTATAGAAGATTTGAACAGCACTATCACCCAGTTTTATCTAACTGCAATGCTTACAAAACTATATTCAAAAACTTGTTTTCAAGTGCACGTGGCCCTTCTCAGCTAGATCAATAGAATAAGTTTTTATTTTTTTAAATTATAGTTGACGTAAAATGCTATGTTAGTTTCACATGTACAACATAGTGACAGAAATAAACATAAGGGAGAATAAATCTTTTCAAAATAGTGTCTTTGTTTTTGGGGGGTTAATACCCAGAGTTGGAATTACTGGATCATGTGTTAAATGATTTTTTTATTATTTTAGGTTTCCGTACTGTTTTCCATACTGGCTCTACCAATTTACATTTCCACCAACAGTGCATGACCATTCCTTTTCTTACATCCTTGCCAACGCATGTTATTTTTTTGATACTAGGCATTCTGCCTGGTGATCTCTCATTGTGGTTTTGATTGGCATTTTGCTGCTGTTGAGTGAAGTTGTACAGCTTTGTGTGTGTTTGCTGGCCTTGCCAGAAGGGCTGGAACTGAAGAGGACATAGGCCAGTTGGCCCCAGGATGCTACATTTATTAAAACAAATCTTAATGAACTTCAAAGTACTAAAATCATAAAAGTTTCAGTGTCAACAATGGAATTACATTAGAAATCAGTAAAAGTAAGACATTTATTTTAAATATAGCCAAATACTTGAAAATTAGGTAGCACACTTACAAATATCAAATGGATCAAGAAATCACAGTGTAACTAGAAAACATTTTTGACTGATAATGAAATTAAAACTTCTCAGTTTTGGGATACATCTTAAGGAATAATGAAGGGGAAATTAATAGCTTTCAGTATTTATGTAAAAAAGAGGATAAATTTCTTCTTAAGACTAAAGGATAAAAAGCAATGTAAACCAAAATAAGCCAGGGATGCCTGGGTGGCTCAATCTAGTGTCGGGTTTTAGCTCAGGTCACCCTTCAGGATTTGTGAGTTCAAGCGCCATGTTGGGCTCTGCGATGACAGTGCAGAGCCTGCTTGGGATTCTCTGTCTGTCCCTCTCTCTCTGCCCCTCCCCTGCTCTGTTGCTCTCTTAAAAATAAAAAACTAAAAACTAAAAGAAAAAAAAAGAAAACAAAAAAAAACCCAGATTACATCAAAGAAAGGAAATAACAAATTAAGAAAAACTAATATGAATAAAAGTTGTTTCAGTGACATGTTGATAAAATAGATAATCCACACCAAAATTTAAAAAAAGCCCCACAGAAGATTAAGAAATACATAGGTCACCAAGTGTCAGGAATTAAGGGATATCCATGATCTATTATATTGAAACATGATGAGGGTATTTTGAACAACTTTATGCCAATAAATTTAAAATCTTAGGTCATGTGTACAAATTACATGAAAAAAAAACCCCATCAAAACAGTAGAGGAAGAGACAGCATACACAAAAGGCCATTTATTTCTCTAATTAATATTTACATTTTCCTACAAGGGGGCCTGGGTGGCTTAATCAATTAAGCATCTGACTCTTGATTTCAACTCAAGTCATGATCTCATGGTTTGTGAATTCAAGTCACGCATAGGGCTCTGTGCTGACAGTGTGGAGCCTCCTTGGGATTCTCTCTCTCTTCCTCTGTCTCTCAAAAATCAATAAACTTAAATTTTTTTACCCATAAACCTCAGGACCAGATGCCCTCCCTGGTAAATTCAATCAAATAGGTAAAGAAAATACCAATCATACGTAAACTCTTTTGTGAAATTAAGAGAATATTTCCCAACTTGTTTTGTTAAACTGGCATGACATTGATACCAAAGTCTGATCAGGACATCACAGATGAAAATTATAGACTGACATTTTTCATTAACCTAGACATGATAATCCATGGCAATATTCTTTTAAAAAGTTAATGCACTAGAACCAGTTGAAGTTATCCAAAGAATGCGAGATTGATGTGACATTTCATAATCGGTGCAAAAGACTTAGAGCTGATGTCATACTTACTGGTAATACTGGATGTTTTCTCACTACAGTCAAGAATAAGACCAAGGTGTCTTCTCTAATGACTTTGACTTAACATTGTAGTATAAGGCAATACACATACACACGTACTTTGCGTACCATGTGTCTATTGATATGAAAAGTGCTTAATGTCATGATTCATCAGGTTAAAGCAAGTTAAAATAGAAGAACATTTGATGGATGATTTAGAGTTTCAAGTGGACATTTTGCAGATACAGTCTCTTTAAGATAATTTCAGTTCTGCTTTTCAGACATTACAACTTGTTCAGTTTATGAAATCTAAATGGAAAACTTTTTTCATCTTTGAAAATTGGAATATTTTCTTATCTAAGATTCTTTGCAACATTCTTTATGTATTTTTAATATTGAAAGAGGTAAAGAATTTCAATGTATTTTGTCAGACAGACCTCTTTGAGTTTCAGAACTTTATTCCTTTCATCATCTTGGTTTCCTACTGAAAAATATCCAATTCCTATATTGCTTTCTTACTACTTCTTGGAGCTTTGTTAAAGAAATGTCCAAAGATTTCTAATTTTTCTTTCCAACAATATATAAGCAAACAGGTCAACAATGCCTGCTATTAACCTCTTCTTAACAGGAAAAGAAAATCCATTATAAATTTCTGCAGCATTGCAGGTAAGTAAAATGTGGGGGAAATATATCTTCTCTAAGTTCCAAATTTATTGGGTAGAGCATCTTGAACACAAAAGAAACAAATTAGCAGTACTAAGCAGGAGCCAGTAGAGCATACTTGGAAGACTTGTCTACAACCTTGGCTTTCATATGGGACGCAGTTATTAATTAATTCAGGAAGAATCTTGCCCAATGCAAGACACAGACTAACATCACCATTCAGGAAAAACTTAACACATACACCCCAATAAAGCCATAAGTACGTTTAAAGAAAGAAAGCAAAATTGACGCTCAGGAATTTCTGAACAATTTCTCTGCCTTCAGCTTTTCAGTCTCAGGGAAAATGTAATTCTTTACAAGTTTAAACCAAGGTAAATGGAGCATTTTACTCAGCATTTTGGAGAAGCATGTAAGAGTTCTTCAAAATGCTCCATTTGTCAGAAATCACTAACACTCTTTTCTAAGTAGAGAAGTTTTTTTTTTGTTTTTTTTTTTTTTTTTTTTTTTTTTTTTTTTGGATCACTGCTATATCTCTAAACCCAATTTTATGCTGTATTGTAAGATAGAGTTACCTTGTCTCCTATGTAGCTCCCTCAGAGGTTTTAAGAAAAAATAGTTTTCTATTCTACTCACACTATACTCATGCTTATTGGAATGTTAGCTTTTAGTTGCCTGTGTTCCCTTTAGTTTTTATTAATTTTGTAACCTTGTGGGAAAACTTTGCCTGCCACCAAAATTAAGGACTAAGATAGGACATTGTGTGAATTGTAGTCTCATTGTAATTTCCTTAGTTGAGATTCAACAATGGACCTTCAGGTCATTTTGAAATGTGTTCTTCAAATTTAATTTCCTTTACTTGTGATAGCAGCATAAAACTAAGATACCCAGTTAAGTAATGTCATTTTATTAGTACACTTTATATATTTTTTCTTTGCAGGTATTTTGAGGTACTTTGCAGTGTTGTGAAATGTGGGTATCTTGAGTGCAGCCTGAGGACTTAGGTAGATAGGAAAAGCAGTGGTTTCTCAAGGGTAGCAGAGTGATGGAATCCTGGACTGAGCCTGACTTTAGTGATGGTTTTAATATTTTTTTTTTCTGCAGTGCCGAAATGCAGTGCAGTGTGATAGATCTATCCTGACTAAAACTTATGAATATATTTTAATCCAGAAATACATCAGTGCCATTATTTTTACCCACGTGTCAACAGTGAATTATTGTATTTGGAACTTCAGAACAAAGGTATTCTATGTGCAAATATTTGAGTTACTTCTGAACCTCTAATTAAAAATGAAGTAAAATAGTTTTTCTGAAAAGTTCTGGAATCCATAATAGTCATCTTTGAATCAATGATCATGCCATGACTAGAATTCTTGAATTAAAAAGAGTGTTTCTTCCCCTCACCAACGGAAACAAAATATTTCAGCAATGTGGTCATGATAGCTGATGAGCATTTTGCTTTTCAATCCAAAAGACTCTTCCTTTTAACATAGTTTGCTGGATATTTATTTGTTAGAGCATAAGGAATTAGATCCCTGAAACATGCGGAAGAAGAGTTAAGGCAACACAACCCGCCTTGTCCTTGATGTCTTTAAAGCAAGGATTATTTAGCACCAAACCGAAAGCCATGGTATTTTTGCCTAGTGACCACCTACCTTTGTCTGGTTTCATTTTTAAATCAGGTTACTCTTCAGATGATGGCATGTTCCCGATGAAGTTAAAGTTGAGCCATCTCTTTGATATAGGTCAGATGACAGAGACATAGCAAACCACTTATTACTACCTTAGACTGTATGTTATATACTCTGTAAGTCACCAGACAGGAAATCTAATTTCCTAATAATACTTGTGACCCAGCATTACATATTTGATATTCAGCAACTCTGCTTTACCTGATAGGAATTTCCAGGATTGTATTCAGATTCTTTGTTGATTCAGGTCCAGTGAGGAAACTCAATAGTAACAGATTTCTGTTGCCTGTATCTGAAGACAAACTTAGAATTCATTAGATTGTAGAGTACAAAACAACAAAGACGAATTTATTCACATTTCGTGTATCCTCAGTGTGAACGTTTAAGTGAGATAACTTGTGAAGGAACATGCGGCCCCGGGACAAACTTCAGGTTAGTGCAGTTTCATGTAGACTCTTTTTTTTTTTTTAACGTTTTTTTTTTTGAGACAGAGAGAGACACAGCATGAACGGGGGAGGGCCAGAGAGAGAGGGAGACACAGAATCGGAAGCAGGCTCCAGGCTCTGAGCCATCAGCCCAGAGCCCGACGCAGGGCTCGAACTCGCAGACCGCGAGATCGTGACCTGAGCTGAAGTCGGACGCTTAACCGACTGAGCCACCCAGGCGCCCCTCATGTAGACTCTTAATGAAGTGGATGCCTTTAACCTGCAGAATCAGACCTGAGCGCCACTATATTGTTTTTCCAAATGAATGAGGGGTTTCCCGCTAAAAGAGAGGTTGGACTTTGTTTTGCTTTAGGAGGTAGAAACACACACAGTGGTGGAAGCTGTTGGGATGCTGAGTTTAGCTTAATTTAATATTAAAAAATATCTGCATCATTAGAGGTAGAATATACGTCTGCATGGGCAAGCAGTGACTCTCTATTATTGGCTGCTCTGCCAGGGATGTTGGCAAAAAGACTTGATCTGGCAGGAATTTTCATTTGTCACTTTTACAGTTCATACAGACACTTGTCTTTAACATTTACCCTTCGGTTTAACAGCACCATGCTCTCTCTAATCTCTCATTTTCTTTTTGTTTACCATGGGATAATGCACAGAGTGGAGAGTGTGGAAGCTTAAATCGACCTCTTAATTACTAGTGCATGAATTTATTAATTAACTTTTATAAACATTTTTATCATACCACTCCTTTGCTGCTTTGGGGATCATTTCATTACTGTAATTCCCAGATTCTCACACTACATATTCATGTGGCTGTTCCTTAATCGTTTTCTTAGGTCATGTCTGTTTACTTTAGCTACCCTTCAGTCAACCTTACTTAGTGTAGCAATTAGTCATCTGAGCGTGTGAAGTTAGAAACTTGTTTCCCTTTATGTGGAAAAAAAATCGCTTTTATGATGAAGCAGATTATGTTAGACTTCACAGGAGTCCCATCAGTGTGTTCAAATTCAAGGCAAAGGGATGAAGGTGGCTTATTTAAGGTTCAGCCTTAAACGGGCCCAAGGAAGATGAGTGCACAATAGTTTCACATTGAATATATTCCTAACCTGGAACTTGTCAAAATAGGTATTTGTGGTCCAATAAGTTGGAGAAATATTTATAACATTAATATTTATCATTTATTAAGCATGTACTAAGTGTATAGATTAGGTTTTGAGTTTTACCTATCTTATAGATTTTTTTAATTCTCAATCTCCCTATGAGCCAAAAGTTATTACTGCTCCTTTATTTCATGGATGGAGAATCTGAAGCAAAGAGAAGTCAAGTAACTTGGAACCAGCTGGGTAGTAAATGGTAGTGCCAGAAATTCAGCCAAGCACATATAATCCTACGTCTCCACTACTTAGACACATACATGTACATTTATGGTTTATTCATCTTTGTAAGAGAAGTATTGTATCAACTGTATTCCCAAGGTATTTGATCTCACGGTACTTTTATAGGACTTGATGGGAGATGAACATTTTGTTTCGTTTCAGAAACATGACCTCATATTATCTTCGAGCTGTATCACTAGTAATCTTTGTCTTTTTGATTAACAACAATTTTCTATAGAGGAAAAGAAGTTCTAATTAGAAGAACTCCCATTGTGGGGCACCTGGGTGGCTCAGTCAGTTAAGCTTTGACTTCAGCTCAGGTCATGATCTCACGGCTCACGTTAGGCTCTGTGCTGACAGCTCAGAGCCTGGATCCTGCTTTGGATTCTGTGTCTCCCTCTCTCTCTGCCCCTCCCCCACTCATGCTCACTCTCTCTTTCCCTCTCTCTCAAAAATAAACATTAAAAATTTTTAAAAAAGAAGAAGAGCCCCCGTGGTGATTTGCAGCAGGATGTTGTGAAATACTGTTTGAGATAATTTCTTATTATTTCAAGTTATCAAACAGGGCAGACTTTTGGTTTTTTCTTTTCAGGGCAGATTTTATAGTGAAAATAGCAGTATGTTGAGACCAAAATTTTGTTTGATAACGAATGACTGTTGTTTCAGGATGAGTTTGTGGCTGGTTTGTATAGCAACACAGAGACTGTATGTCTGAGTTTTGAAGAGATTGGTAATAAAAGGGTGACAGATAGGTTTTAGTGGATGTTTCCTGAGTGAAAGTTTTGATGACTTTATTCCAAGTCTCTGCTTCTATAGAAAGAGTTACAGGTGAGAGCTTGCATGGTGATTTTGCTATACTGTGAGGGGACAAGAGTTACCTTTGCAGTTTCTGGATTTTTGAAAAATGTGGAAGATTGATCCTGTTTTCTCTTGGACCCAAAGTTGGGCTTTAGAAATAGGTGAACTTGGAGGCTACTGGAAACTGGCGCAGTGTGGACAAAAATGAGTTGCATGTGAGTACAGCAGCATCATACCTCACGGTGGAGGTTAAGTTGAATCTCGCATGGGTTGAAAAGTGTGACTGGGTGGCTTGGGACTGAGTAGCCCTGCAGACAGTGAGCTGAAGAGCTGAAAGGCAATGTGAAGGGAACCACTATCTCACCACCATGTACATATGTGGGTAAACAACAGTAACAACTACAAAAAGGACCAGCAACTAAACATGGGTTGTTTGTCTTTCCCTCCTACAAACCAGAGAGGCAGGCCCAGGAAACAAAGTAGGGAGCTCTAAGAAGATTCCTATCACATTTGCCTTTATGTTAGCCCAAGTTCCCTAAGCCAACAGGTAAACCATACCAATAAGCTGTTATTGTGGCCAAATGGCTTTGCACCCAGTATGAAATTAAAATATTATCTGTACTAAGCTGTTTTAATAACTGACAATACCCAAAAAGTGATTAAAGGCACCTCCGTTTACTGTTCATGAAGCTTACTGTACAAAGGTAAAAAAGAAAATTCCCAAAGCACCATTGGTA
Source organism: Lynx canadensis (assembly GCF_007474595.2). Classification (NCBI taxonomy): domain Eukaryota; kingdom Metazoa; phylum Chordata; class Mammalia; order Carnivora; family Felidae; genus Lynx; species Lynx canadensis. The sequence continues at coordinate 131,159,690 of NC_044303.2, read as the reverse complement.
GCAATTACTGGAGAATAAAAGATGTCTAGTGGTTGTAGTTCGATAAATCGAGATTCCTCAGTCAAATTGATGAAAGCATTTTGATGAAATACTTTTAGTTGTCGTAAATGGATCTGTACTTGAAATTATTCAGCATAATTTGGGGGTTTGGGCAACATGGTCTGGTTTCTTTCTTGAAAAGAGAAAATCAGTTTGGAAAAAGCTGAGTCATATTAGATCAGTCACTGTCAGAAATACTGAGTAACCTCATTAAGAACAGCTGAGGTATGCAGGGTTCTTTCTTGTCATGAAGGAATAGACTGCCTAGTTGTAACCAAGCGTTCTTGTTCGAGCTCCTAGAACAGTCTATGAACTAATTGCCTTGGTTGAGGGGAACCTGCATCTAAGTGAAAATAGCAGATTTCATTATTACTTCCCAAAGAGCTAAATTGGAACTAGTAAGTATTGATCAATGTATTTAACATTTCAGAGTAAATTGCAGTTACGTGGATAAAATATGGACAAAGGCCTGAGGCAACTTGGAGGGTCATAGCTGTTGCAAACAGGTAGAACGGAAGCTTTGGGTGTATTTGAAATTATTGTGAAACTCAGGATTTGGTATAAGGTATAGCAACTTTTTGTATGTTTAAAAATATTTGGTTTCTTATTAAGAAAGATCGTAGTGGACTCGGGGAGCGGAACCGCAACTGTGACAATAACAGGTATTGGGAGCAGAAAGAAGATGCAAATCACAGGTTTGAATGAATTGGAATTGTGGTGTGGGAGGAAAATGGGGTCAGTACATTTTGAAAGTCAGAAGCACTTGCCATGATAGGAATCGTGAGATTAGGGACTAATGGGGCCTTCAAGCATTATGTGACTTCAAAATTATTTCTAGTTCTTCTGACTGGGAAATCATTTTTCACAGGCCAATTTTATTTTATTTTATTTTTTTATTTTAACTTGTTTTATTTTTTATTTTTTTAAATTTACGTCCAAATTAGTTAGCATGTAGTGCAACAATGATTTCAGGAGTAGATTCCTTAGTGCCCCTTACCCATTTAGCCCACTCCCCCTCCCACAACCCCTTCCGTAACCCTCAGTTTGTTCTCTATATTTATGAGTCTCTTCTGTTTTGTCCCTCTCCCTGTTTTTATATTATTTTTTTCCCTTCTCTTATGTTCATCTGTTTTGTCTCTTAAAGTCCTCATATGAATGAAGTCATATGATGTTTGTCTTTCTCTGACTAATTTCACTTGGCATAATACCCTCCAGTTCCATCCTCCCTGTAGTTGCATATGGCAAGCTTTCATCTTTTTGATGGCTGAGTAATACTCCATTGTGTATATATACCACATCTTCTTAATCCATTCATCCATTGATGGACATTTGGGCTCTTTCTATACTTTGGCTATTGTTGATAGTGCTGCTATAAACATGGGGGTGCATGTGTTTCCTTTGAAACAGCACAACTTTATCCCTTGGATAAATGCCTAGTAGTGCAATTGCTGGGTCATAGGGTAGTTCTATTTTCAATTTTTTGAGGAACCTCCATAATACTTTCCAGAGTGACTGCACCAGCTTGCTCACAGGCCAATTTTAAATGAATAATGAGACTGTTAAAGTTGTGATACAGTTTGAAGGAAGAGGACAAATGATGGCCTGGCATTTTCTATCCCTCTCAGAATGCACAATATAGCAAATATTTAGCTACAAAGCTTCTAGACTAGATCTTGAAAATTATTTTCCTTTTTGTGGGATATTCTTATAAATCAAGACTTTTTCAGTCTTGTCTGTCAAAAGCTCACTTGTAGGTAAGGGGCTTGCAAAATGAGAAAGATGATATGAGTCCTCAAACATTGCCTTTATCATAGCATCGATAATAAATGTGATCACAGAATTAAGTAGCCCACACCCCCAAATTAGGCTGACAGGTATAGCAGCTTATACTTCTCTCCTTGTAGTGAGCTCAGTCAGTTGGCTTACAAGGATACCTGAAACAGGACTGTAGTTAAGCCTAGCGTTGGTATCTAAAACTTTGCATTGTGTACAGGTTTTTTTTTTTTTATCATAAAGAAAAGTGCTCTTATAACTGAAAACCTGGTGTGTGTGTTTGGCTGTAATAGTGAGAAAGGCATTAAGTTAGTATTAGAGCCATTCCACAATGTGACTGTCTCCATTGGGATTCCTTAGCTAAGAGGTAGAGTTTTTGAACATTCAAAGTACACAGTTACAAAGGTATTTGAATGTAGGTCCATGAAATGATGAAAAATACCCCAAACAAGTTGGGGGGGGGTAAAAAGTAAACTAAGGAAATGTTCATTTTGTACTTGAGGAAATCATTATTTTAAGTCCTCTTAGTGTTATTAAGAGTTTTAGAATGCTCATACCCTAGTATGTAAATCCACTGTCAGGTAATATTAAATCAATCTAGTGATGTGAAAGGCAAAACAAAGAAATGATAGGTCCATATTCTCTGTCAACCTCGAAAAGAGATTGTGTGGTATATGACACACAAGTGTGCCATAGTTGAAAAACCAAGAAAAACATTGACACCAATCAGTTGTGTAATCTTGGATAAGTTAATGAATCTAAATTTGTTTTCTCATAAATGAAGTAGTATGTATTACAAAGTCATTTGGAGTCTTCAAAAGCCCACAGGACAGCATGACTGACAGTTGTTAGCAAAAGCTTCTGTTCATCAAAGGTGTACCTTCTTCAAGGTCAAATGCTATTTCTTCCTTTACAAAATTAGATTCTCTGTGGGTCCGTTTTACCTGTAGTGACTTAAACACGTTCTTGAGGGGACTGGGGCCTAGTCTATGAACTCAAAGAGCTTAGACTGTATACAGAGCGAGAGATAATACACAGAAAAATAGACCATGGGAGTTAGAGAATGATAGCCAGTTCCACATAGACTATGGAACAAAAAGGATGCCAAGGGACTTTGTGGTGAACCGCATTGTTCAGTGAAGCTTCACAAATGGATAGGCCTTAGGTTAGATGGTGAAGATTTCTCTAAGCAAAGAGAAAATTGAAGGGAAATACAGATGTATTAGTGTGTTGGGTTGCAATAATGGAAAACCATAAATGTAAGAGAAATCTGTTTTCTCGCAGTTGTAGAGACTGGAAGTCCAAGATCAAAGTGTCAGCAGGATTAGTTTTTTGGTGAGGACTCTCTTGATGATTTACAAACATGCTGTGTCCTTATATGGCCATTTCTCTGTGCTTGCATACTTGACTGTCTCTTCTTTTAATAACAACAGTGTATATAGATGAGGGCCCTATTCGTAGGACCTCATTTAACCTTAATTTCTTCCTTACAGGCCCTATATCCAAATACAGTAACATTGGGAATGAGGACTTGAACTTAGTTTCAGATTCTGGGGGGACAAAATCAAGGCCATCACAACTGTAAAATATAATACTTGAAGAGTGAGTTAGGACAAGATTATCAAGGAACTTGCCAAGGCAATATTTCCCATCCAGTTTTTACTGACTAAACATTCATAAACAATGATAGATAGATAGATAGATAGATAGATAGATAGATAGATAGATAGATAGATAAAGCCGGGAGAGGGACAGAGAGACAGAGGGAGAGAGAATCTTAAGCAGACTCTAAGCTCAGACTGGGAAGCCTTTCCCATGATCCTGGGATCACAGTCTGAGCTGAAATCAAGAGTCAGGTGCTCAACTGACTGAGCCACCCAGGGACCCCTAGATCAATCATCTTGTAGAGATCAAGTTGTTTCTGCTTGAATTTACTTAAACCCAGTGATAGGGACAAAATATTAAAGCATTAATGTTTATAGGTATCTCTTTCCTGACTTGGCAAGGAAGATTATGTGTTGTTGGAACCTGATGGTGCTATGATTTTGAGAGGAGGTAATTATTAGAAAACACTCAGAAGTCTACAGTAGGTATTTGTTGGCTATCTTCTGTAGCTAGTTATTACTATTTGAGTGGCACATACCCTCCTTGTAGGCAAGTATGTCCATGTGGCTGACTTCTAGTTAGTGGAATTCAATCGTAAGTAGTAAACACCACTTTAGATATGGATATATCATGGTCTCTTGTGCCAACTGACCTAAGTCTATAAAAAGGCAAAATTATCATATGGTGTTAGAAGTTCAGACTGAGATTGCCTTTGGCTCAGAGGCAAGAGGTAGTAATTGGGAGCAGCAAGGAAGAAGCTTCTTGATGCTATTTTTTGACCTGAATGATGGTTATAAGGGTGATAATTCACTTGTGCTTTATAAACTTACCTATTTCTATATTACATTTCAGTGGGAAAAATTAAAAGTATTCTTTGATGCCTTTTTTCCTATGGTCTTTTTCCCTTTTGTTGAGCTGTGAGAAAAAGGATGCTCAGGGCCACCTTAAGAAGCACAAGTGGAAGATGGCAGAGCCTTCACCAGCCTGGATATCTGAGAACTGTCACACCTACCTATTCACTTACACACTCTAATAGATTTGAACCGTTTTTCATTTTTATTTGTTGGTTAGAGTCACATATTACCCTCATACATTTTCCGACATCTATTCTCCCTCCTCTGCTTTTAACAGTATCCTCATTTTCTTAAATGAATTTACCTCCTCCCCTTTTTTGGCCATATGATTCCCTAGAATTCACCCTATCACCATTTCTAATCAAGGGTCCTCATTACTTGAAGCTAATTCACCTATCCTGTCCCACTGTCCACTGTGAAGGGCTGAACATAAAACTCAATGCATTGAGATTATAAAAAACTTGGTGGGATTTCCACAAATACAGGTTTGTTCGATTCTTAGAAGAGCTATAAGAAAAGACTTACTAACTCTAGATTTAGTGATACTATGATTGAGGGCTTCGGGTGAAGGCAGTGTCCTGCCTTTCAGGATCCTGCTGTCCTCCCCAAGAGTGAAGCTGACACATAAAAAGTCAAAGTCAAAAATTGATACAGCAATCTGGTTTGAGCTGTGCCTGAAATACAGGAGAGACTTTTTGTTTCCATAGTCCTCTAGGTCCACTAGGTTGATACATACCTTGATGAATTTGACTAAATATTGGTATTTATGTGTTTGTAAGTATTTTAATGTGACTTATGTGTTAATATGTTAACATCCTTAAACTTCAGTTGTTTGGATAACTTGGGTTATCCAAAGGCTAATGATGGACCCAGAAGATACCTTGTGAACCTTGCAAATTAGCTAAACAAAATTAATACTAAATTAGTGTTTTGGGTTTTTTTTATTGGCTTTATATACCATGATGTTTCTGTCTAGTGATTGTAAGGTTATGCTCCATGTTTCCCTTTCTGCTTCTTGAACCCCAAGCATTTTACCTGCATTTTATCCCCTCATCTCTTCTTATAAAAAGTACACACCAATAACGCCAAACTAATTTTTTGTCACACCAGTGTTTTTTAAGTGAGTTTTATCTGTCTTATTTATGCTGTCAGAAAAGATTTTGCAAAACTGTGGTTTAAAATTTAAACTTTTACTTTTCAAACGTTTCCTTCATTTTTTTTAAAACCAACCCAATTAAAATGGTTGCTTAATCACTGTGGTGTGATTGGTAGGAAGTTAATTCTTTCAAGGTCATTATGTCATGTAGTCATGAAGCTTCAAGGTTCATCTCCTTTGGAGGAAAAGTAGAATTAGGAAAAATTTCACCTGTATTACAGTGTTGCAAAGCTTGCCTTCTTCACTTAAGAGGGATTTTTAAAATATGACTTTTAGGTGTACTCTCTAAACTTGTCTGAATGAAGGAAAGACACAGTGTGATACAATGAAGAGAAATCAGGAGACTGCACACTACCCAACCTCAATGAGTAAACACAGGGAATTCCCTGATTTTAGTCTTGCTTATTGTAGCATTTGACAAGAAGACGTGTGTTTCTCAGGATAAAATACAGGTTAGGAGGTAAGAAAGTTTGGTTAAGTCTGAAGACCTAGATCAATGTCCTAATTCTGCTCCTTGTGACTTTGGGCAACATAGGGCTTCTGTTTTTGAATTCAGGAAAAAACCAAAACCCAACCGAAACTCAATTCCCCATCTGAATACTTTGGTTATTCAGTGATAAAAATATAAATACGAAAGAACATTGCTCACTGTGTAACTGTGCTTAAGCCCATGGCAGAGACTTCAGTCTTGGGTATTGGCATATACAGATAGAAAAAAAAAATGGAATAAATCGCATGATGTTTTTCCACTCTAGGGCAGATACTCTATTCATAATTCTTCTCTGGTGTCTATTCTTAAAATATCACTGACTCCATCAAATGACTAGTGCTTACCTTTCTTTAAGGCCAAGACCAGCTGTTTATCTCAGATACTTGAGTTTACTTTGAATATTTCTGTATATTCGGGAAGTATCTTTGTCAGGAAAAATCTATTCTTCTTAATGCCTCTGTCCATGATCAGCATTGTTCAAAATCCCTTATAGATGTTCAACCTGTAAGCAGAATTTCTTCCATTAAAGGATTTTTTATTTCTTTTGGCAGGCTTTATTTTTCTTGAAATTTTAGGAGACACTAAAGGCCATTATTTTCAAATGATATTTTTGAAGGATACAAATACATGAGTATTCCTATTGCTTCTGTGCACAAAGAAAGCATTTTGTTAATTATTGGGATTGTTCTTTTTATGCTAATTGGAGCACAGACCTACTGGAATGAATTTATCAGCCCTGGAACACCCACTGTGGGTTACCAGAGGCCACTCCTGTAAATGAGATGTTGTAGCCCAGTGGAGTAAATATATTTCAAAATGAAAGGAAAGTATTTAAACAATTTTTCTACTTGACTCAAATGTTCTTGCTCACTAAATTCACTACTGTCTTAATATGCAAAAGAGACCATTTAAACATTACAATAATACCTTATTTATAAAAGAAATAGGATGAAAAAAACAACTATTAGAAATGTAATTGGGATAAGTTAGCCCTGAACTTGGTGGGGTAAAACAAGAGGTAAGAGGTGTATGTAGTGAAAAGTAATCTTTCTAAAACTATAATTGTTGCTTTAAGTTGTTTATATGATACCGGTTGATATTTAAAAGATTTCAGGCCATTTAAAAAACAATATGTTTACATCTTTTACCCAGCAACATCCTGGGAAATTTAATTGAAACAGCTGATGCAGTGATAATGCCAGACCTTAGTATAAATGTCAACAGAGAAAAGGGAGTTGTTTTGTTGGCATGCTTGTTTGCTTTCCTTTGAGAGTGAGAAATTTGACTTCAAGAAAGGAAATTGCATCAAAGGAAGACCAGAATAGATGGTGTTTCTCCTAAGACTTTCAGGGGACTAGCTTAGAAACTCTGATAAGCAAACAAGTAAGAAAACAGGTTAATTTGAGATACTATGCTTAATACAGTACATAGGAAAATTAAAGTGATAATATCATTGAGACATAGACATTGATTTTTAATTACCTAGACTACCATAAAATGCAAAAGCAGAATTTTGTAATCATGTTGAATTGTACATCACATATTTGACTACATTGTACATGTGAATGCCTATATTAAATTCCGTGGGTACGAAAAGAAAGAAAATACACTCAGACTTCAAGAATCCTCTATAAAGAGGAGCACCTGGGTGGCTTAGTCAGTTGAGCGTAAACTTTGGCTCAGGTCATGACTCGTGGTTTGGGGCTTCAGACCCTACATGAGCTCTGTGCTGACAGCTCAGAGCCTGAGCCTGCTTTGGATTCTGTGTCTCCCTCCCTCTCTGCCCCTTCCCCACTCACACTGTCTCTCTCTGTCTCAAAATAAATAAACATTAAAAAAAAAGAATCCCTCCAAAAAGAAAGAGAAAATCAGAATGGTATTATATTTCTTCTTAACATCACTATATACTCAAAAAAAAGTTATCTTCTCTAAGTTCCAAGAAACATGATTTAAGCTGTCCAGGATGATCCACGAATGGGAGTACACCTCCCGGATTGAATCAGAATTGCAGAAGTGATGCTGCATGACATCTGAGGCTACATCATAAGTAGTTTTGCAACTTCTGCCTTGGTTTCTTGAAACAGTCTGAGTGAAGCTAGGCAGACACATTTTAAGTATGATTTCTCCAAGGTGCTCATGATGTAAGGAAGCTCAAGTTCCTGGTGTGGAGAGGACACATAAAAAGAGACCAGTGATGAACATCTCCAAGCCATTGCACTATCCCAGTCTAGCCTCCAGACAGGATAGTAAAGTGGCCACATTTCAACCCCAGTAAACACCAAATGGAGAAGAACCAGCAGCTCAGATATATAACTCTAATCAAGCCTTTTCAGAAATCTCCAACCATCTGAGCCAGCCTGGCTGAGGCAGCAAGCAAGCGATTGGGGGAGGGGCAGAATGAGAGGTAGAGAGAGTCCCAAGCAGGCTCTGCACTGTCAGCACGGAGCCTAATGTGGGGCTCGAACTCACCAACCACGAGATCCTAACCCTAGCTGAATCAAGAGACGGTCACTTTACTGAGTGAGCCACCCAGGTGACCCAGCAGCAAACGTTCTTATTTTGTTCCTGATTTGTATCAAGAGTATATGAGAGTTAGTATCCTGGCAGGAAAGTTGAATTCATGCTGAATCAATTAAAAGATCTCATATTTTAAATCACTAAGTGCATTAAAGTATCTAATTTGGTATGCTAATTTGAAAATATCTGAAAAAAACAACAGTGTACAACTTGGTCATGTTTATTATTCAATTAATTCACTTTCCAATATTAACAAGGCTTTTAGAGTATTGAACTTCTTTTATTAGTGGACTTGACCTGCAGATTTTATCTTTCATACTATACTTCTCTTGTATTGATATCAAATTTATACTAACCTCATATGCTGAATATGAGAGAACTTCTTTTTCTCTTTTATAAAAAAAAAAATGTATATGAATTAGAATTACCTGCCCCATGAAAACTTCTAATTTTTTTTTTATTTGGAGTGAGTTGGTAGTGATTTTAAGATTAAATTTTTATACTGGTTATGGCAGCAGTTCATTTTCAATTTTCTTGAGACACAGTTTTATAATTTTCTATTTTTCTGTTGCCTAACCATCTTACCTAAGTTTTCAAATATACTGTCATAAAATTTTTCTTGTGTTATTATGGGTTTAGTTCCTCCTGAATTTGTAGTTATGATCCTTTTTACATATATGATATTTTAAGGTTTATTCTTTTTTTATCCATCTTTTTAAAGTTAGTAGATGTTATTAATTATTTACAAAAAACCAAGTTTTGGATTTATTGAAAAGTCTTTTAGTTTTTAGTTGGTCTATTTTTCATTAAATTTTTAGCATTTATTGTTCTATTTTCTTTCAGTTATTCTTTTTCCCTCTTTCTGCCTTCCCAAGCTAGATAATTAGCTCATTAATTTTTGATTACTAGAAGAGTCTGGAAGGTTTCCCAGGTGATGGTCAGGCAGGATGCAATGAGCCCATGCTAGTTGTTCTGAAGTAATTTTAATAGTGATGGCAATTCAGCTATGAGTTTTAGGTAGAGAGGAGAGAAGTATAGATTTAATTTTAAGAAGTGAATTTGGATACAATGGAGAGGATAATTTGGATGAGGCAGAAATATATTTAAGAAAACTTTTCAGTGGAATATTCCAGAAGCCTAGATAAGCCACAATGGAAACTTGGTATAGAAGGTGGTGCTAGTGAAGATGGATTTAAATAAATGGATTCAAGATACTTTTGTAACACAAAGTTGACTGAATTCTTGATGAGTTAGATTAGTCAGTGTTCTGCTATTTCTCAGATACGGCATCTCCAGTAACAAAGATAACATGCTTCCATTGTTATTAGACTACTTAATATTTGTTGAATATATGAGTGGAAAGCTGCTGAGATAGAGAGATACCCAATGAGGAAAGTGCTTCACTCTGCCTTTTATTTATTCTGCTCAATAAAGAAGAATGAAATGATGCATAAAAGAGCAGTATCATCTTATTGAGTGCCCCTATCAGTGCCCTCAATTTCTAATTATTTTGCTCAGTTTGATTTTAGTATTATGTTTAAAAATGAGATGGGGACTGTTGTTGATTCGAAATATGGAGGTAAACTGTAGGGACAGTGTATCTCACTGGTACATATTCATGAAGCCCTAGGATTTTATTCTACAGTGAAACATAAGGCAAATCATTATCTGATATTAAATAATTTTCATGACCAGTAAAATTCTCCATGACCTGTCACAATTAAAAATATTTAGTTGGAAGGGAAATGGAGAAAGGGAAAAGATTGTGAATGATTTTATTTAGCTGTTGTGAATTTACTCTTAAAGTTCTAATTTGACAATTTAACAGGTATATGTCTATTTTAAAAGCAAATTTTAATCCATGCTCAGGTATTTGAAGGCATATTACATTTACTGGAAAAAAATCTTACTCTGAGACATTAGTTTTTTATTTTACAGACTGTTTAGTACATTGATAAGGTTATTTAAAGGTTTCCTTTATTTCGTTGAATACTTGAAAAGGTGTTTTCACATTTGAAGCTAGGGGCTTTATTTATTTGTTTATTAATTACCTAATTTTGCATCTCAACTACTCTCTAGAGTTGACAGTATAAATGTAGATTAGAAAGTAATTCCATTTTATTTTGGTTCACCTTAGTAGAAAGATTCTAGATGGAATGAGTAAAATTCGATGCATCTTTATTAGAAATAATACATTAATTGATTAGTAAATAATCAAGTTTGTTTTTATGTTTTTATTGAGATAGAATGAACATAATGTACAAGTTTAAGGTGTACAGTGTGTTGACTTGAACATTTATTACTGCAATAACATAACCTCTAGAGTGTTAACTAGGACCTCCATCTATTACATAATTAGGAATTTTTGTGTGTTGTGAGAGCAATTAGGATCTAGTTTCTGTGGGGCACCTTGGTGGCTCAGTCAGTTGAGCATCTGACTCTTAATTTTGGCTTAGGTCATGATCTCACTGTTGTGGGATCAAGCGCTACATCAGGCTCCACACTGAGCGTGGAAACTGTTTGAGATTCCCTCTCTCTCTCTGTCCCTCTCCCCTTCCAGTATGAATGCCTTTTATTTTTTTTGTTTTGCTTGATTTCTATAGCTAAGACTTGGAGTACTATGTTAAGTGAGTGTCTTGTCCCTGATCTTGGAGGATAGAGTTCAGCATTTCACTATTGACTATAATGTTAGCTGTGGGTTTGTAATGTATGTCCTTTATTATGTTGTGGTATATTCATTTATATGTAACTTTGTTGAGGGATTTTAGGATGAAAGGATGTTGTATTTTACCAGATCCTTTATTTATTTATTTTTTTGCATTATTAAGATGATGTAACTTTTATCTTTTATTATATTAATGTGGTTTTTGTATGATTGAGCCATCCTTGCAAGCCAGGAATAAATCCCACTCTGCTAATCATGTGTTTTTGAATTGTTTGCTAATATTTTGTTGAAAATGTTTGCATCTATATTCATAAGTGATATTGGCCTATAATTTTCTTTCATTGTAAAATCCTTATCTCACTTGATTATCAGGGCAATGTTGAACTCATAAAATGAGTTTGGGAGTGTTCCGCCCTCTTCAACTTTTTGGGAAATAGTGAGAAAAATTGGCATTAATTCTTTAAGTGTTAGGTAGAATTCATCAGTAAAACCATCTGATCTTTAGCTTTTCTATGTTGAAGATTTTTGATAATGATTCAAATTCTTACTTGTTATTTGTCTTTTCAGATTGTTTCTTATGATTCAGTTGTGGTAGGTTATATGATTCTAAGAATTTATTCATTTCTCCTAGATTATATATTTTCTTACCATATATTTTTTTATTTTTCTTAATATGAAATTTATTGTCAAATTGGTTTCCATACAACACCCAGTGCTCATCCCACCAGGTGCCCTCTTCAATGCCCATCACCCATCCTCCCTCCCTCCTAGCCCCCATCAACCTTCAGTTTATTCTCAGTTTTAAGAGTCTCTTATGGTTTGGCTCCCTCCCTCTCTAACTTTTTTTTTTCCTTCCCTCCTCTATGGTCTTCTGTTAAGTTTCTCAGGATCTTCATAAGAGTAAAAAACATATGGTATCTGTCTTTCTCTGTAAGACTTATTTCACTTAGCATAACACTCTCCAGTTCCATCCATGTTGCCACAAAGGTCATATTCATTCTTTCTCATTTCCATTATGTATATAATTGTTTAGAATAATCTTTTATGATCCTATGCATTTCTAGAATATATTTGTAGTGTCTCCTCTTTCAGTTTCGATTTTATGCACTTGAGTCTTTTTTTGTGTTAGTCTAGGTAAAGTTTTGTTAGTTATGTTGATATTTTCAAAAACCAGTTTCAGTTAAATTGATTTTTTTCTATTGTTTTCCTTTTTTTTACTCTTACCTTTGTTATTTCTCCTTCTGAAAACTTTGAACTTAGTTCTTCCTTTTCTAGTTCCTTGAGATATAAATTAGGTTGGTTTGTTCAAGATCTATTTCCTTAATATATTTATTTGTTGCTCTACACTTCCCTCTAGGAACTTCTTTTGCATTATCTCAGAGGTTTTGGTGTATTGTGCTTCATTGTTCGTTTGTTGAAAGATTTTTTTTTTTTATTTCCCTTTGTTTTCATCATGACCTATTGGTTGTTATGGAGGATGTTGTTTAGTTTCCATATATTTGTAAATTTTCCAGCTTTCCTCTTGGGGACTTCTAGTTTCATATCCTGTGTCCAGAAAAGATCTCGGTATGGTTTTAGTCTTCTTTAATTTGTTAAGAATTATTTTGTGGCCTAACGTGTGATCTATCCTAGTGAATGTTAAATTTTTATCTAATAAATGCCAATGAGGGTTTAAATCTCTCCCCTTGAATCATGGCTTTAGTTATGCTCCACATGTTTTGAGGGTTGAAAGTTTTTTTAAAGTGTTTATTTATTTTGAGAGAGAGAGAGCACGCAGGGGAGGGGCAGAGAGAAGGAAAGAGAGAATCCCCCAAAAGCTCTGCACTGTCAGTGTGGAGTCTAATGGGGAAGCTATGAACAGTGACATCATGACCTGAGACGAAATCAAGAATTCAGTGCTCAACCAGCTGAGCCACCCAGGTGCCCTGATAGTTGATATGTTGTATCTTCATTATCATTGATAATTTCTGTTAGTTTTCTGTTTAAATCTGTCATTTCCCAATTTTTCAATAGTTCTTTACTCTAATTTTCTGACTTCTTTAGAATTATTTTAAATCTATTTAATTACATTGTCTATTAGGTTGTTATTCATTTTTTCTTTATTGGTAGAGTGGAGATCACAAAATAAATCCTAAGTTCTTAGTGTTTAATCAAAGGACCTTAGAGCACTTAATTCCACTTACTTCCTTTCAAATTTTGTGTTATTTTAACACATGTCGTGTTACTCGTTTTTTTCATAAACATTTAGTAAAATTTACCCATATATTTGTCTCTTTGTTATCTCCTGCATCTTTCTTACCCACCTAATTGGTGTTGTGTGTGTGTGTGTGTGTGTGTGCACGCACGCTCTATTTATCTGTCGTTTTTTCACAATGTAAAAAAAATTTTATAAAGTATTTTTTAACGTTTATTTATTTTTGGGAGAGAGTGAGTGCACACAAGTCAGGGAGGGGCAGAGAGAGAGAGAGGGAGACAGAATCCCAAGCAGGCTCCATGCTGTCAGCTCAGAGCCCTACATGGGGCTTGAGCTCAGGAAACTTGAGACCATGACCTGAGCTGAAATCAAGAGTCAAATGCTCAACTGACTGAGCTATCCAGGCACCCCTCAAGTATTTTTATATCTCACTTTTATATGATACTTTGATGCATATAGAAGTCTAAGTTTCCAGTTACTTTTTTCAACATTTTAAAATACCATTCTATATACAACTGGCTTTTTTTTTTCATCCAAGAAGTCAGCTGTAATTCTTATAGTTGGACTTTGGAGAAAAAACCAAACTGTTTGCCTCTAGCTACCTTTAAGATTTTCCCTTTGGTGTTAGTATCCAGTAATTTTATGATGATGCGTGTGAATGTGGCTTTCTTTGTTTGCTTTTGGATTGGGCTTCATGGTCCATGTTGAATTTGTAGTGGTGAGTATATTAGAAATTTTTCTGCCATTACCTTCTGAACTATTATTTCTTCCCTTTCTGTTACCGCCTTCAGGGACTGCAGTTAAACCTTATATGTGTATCCCCATTGTTTACCTTTGTCCCTTATGATCTTTGCTCATCCTTTTGTTTTTTCATGCTACTTTGTATTTTGTTCTAACCTAACTTCCATGTCACTACCCTTCTCTTTAGCTGCTATGAAACTCATGTACTGGTTTATTAATTTTAATGAAATAATATTTTTGGTTAGAAAATAGAAATATCCATTTGATTGTTTTTTATAGGTTTAAGTTTTCTACTGAAACACTTCAGTTCATCTAATCTCTTAAATATTTAATTTGCTATTTAATTTAAAATATGGGTCTGATAACTCCAATAACCAAATCTCCTATGAGTGTTCCTCTTGTCTTTTGTTTTTCTCTTGATATTTGGTCCCTTCTCATCTTTTTACACTCTGATTTTTTACTAAGTGGTAGCCAGACCATTTATTGAAAACATTAGAGGAAATTTGAGGCTTTGGATAATGTTATATTCCCCAGAGATCATTTATATTTTTGTCTGGGGATATTTAAGAAAGGAGAAAAATCACTTTAATCCAAGTATTTCAAACGCAGATTTTTTTGAAGGTTTTACTTTTATTTCAGTTATTGTAGAGTGTAAAATAGTTTCATTTGTACAATATAGTGATTCAACACTTACATACAACACCTGGTGCTCAACACATAAGTGTACTCCTTAATCCCCATCACCTATTTCACCCTCCCCACCCACCCTCTGGTAATCATCCATTAGTTCTCTATAGTCAAGAGTCTGTTTTATGGTCAAACCCAGATTTAATTTTTATGTGAGCTCGTGTAGATCAATATGCTTTGCATGTACTATACAGTTCTTTGGAAATCCCAATTTAAAGATTGCTTTTTAGAGAGCTTTTCTTTCTTGGTACATCCAGATATCCAATTTTTGTTTTCACAGTTCTGTGTGATTATTAAATGTTCTGTTGAATTTCTAAACAACTCAGGAGCCATTTTAGAATCAGTCTTCTGTTAAAGTTGCAACAAATGTTAATTCCAACTGTTTGCATTTCGCTTGTGTCTGGATTTCTAATACCTTCAAAATGTGTTTTATATCTTGCATTCATTTTTTCTAGTTCTTTTTGGTGGAAACATTGGTCTGATAAAAGCTAATGTATTATAGACAGAAATTGGCATATCAGGCTCAGTTTTAAGTCAGATGAAACTGAATTCCAACATGTCTCATTTTTTGTTAGCATAACATTACATAACATTTTTGTTTTCTATGCACAAAATTTCAATATTATACTATTCCTTAGAAATTATTTTTGTATTGATAATGTTTCTTTTTTTAGTCAATAACAAATCTTTTTATGAATAACATTTCAGGTCCCAGTGATTTTCAAGATTGATCCAAGATACAAGTGTGTTCAATATAACCTAAATAGAATGCAAGGTTTATTTGCTTAAGCAGAACATAAAACAAATGTATTTTTGTTTGCAAAGAATTTTGTATTTGCTTTTGAAGAGATCTAAATAGCTTTCAAAATTGGAAAGACTAATCACATATCAGGTTCCTCCTTGTGGCCCTAGACCACCTTTTTTTTCTTGCTGTTTTTCTATACAAACTGTTCATTACCAACAAAGTGATGCAGATGTTTACTATTGTGGAAGGGTACTTACATTTCTTAGATCCATGTTTGACTTAGGCCATTATTTCTTCGTGGAGTATATTTTACTTCTAACATCAGTTGAAATCTTTTTTTTAAATACAATTTATTGTCAAATTGGCTAACATACAGTGTGTAAAGTGTGCTCTTGGTTTTTGGGATAGATTCCTGTGGTTCATTGTTTACATATAACACCCAGTGCTCATCCCAACAAGTGCCCTCCTCAATGCCCATCACCCATTTTCTCCTCTCCTCTACCCCCCTCCCAACATTACTTGAAATCTTATACATTGGATAACAATCAGCTTAAATGGCATAACTCCCATGATAACTGTTAGAGTCATTTAAGCCCACTGTGAAAGAAACAAAATGATCTATAATTCTATGTAATATGTATACATTTGTGCCTCATATGCCTAAGTATGAATAAATTTTATGGCATAATGTTTTGCCCCATAGTTACTGTGTGTCTTTTGTTACTTCACATATTATTGGAATCATCTTGATACAGGAGCCTGATGCTGTTTGCAATCCCCATCCTTGAATCAAGCTTTCATATAATAGCTATTCACTTAAAGTAAAATCAGGAGAATTAGTTAAAATTAGATTCTGCAAATAGTGTGGTTACATTTACTATTTTTATTTTTTATATCTAACAGAATTACACAGGTTTTAAAAAATGGTTCATAAAGATGAAAAAATAATTCTACAACATCAAATATCTGAAACTGCTTGAGGCATAAAAATATGAACAGGAATATTTCAGCGCAGATCTCACAGGTTGATGAGTTCAAGCCCCACGTTGTGCTCCACACTGCCAGTGTGGAACCTGCTTCAGATTTTTTGTCTTTCTCTCAGTCCCTCCCCCACTCACGCTGTTTCTCTCAAAATAAATACAATTTAAAAAAGTTTTTAAGAAATACAAACAGGAATATTGCACATGTTATGAACTCTGGGATTCCTAACATTTTGATGAAAATACTGTGATATTAACTCTCACTAGAC
Organism: Lynx canadensis; assembly: GCF_007474595.2. Classification (NCBI taxonomy): domain Eukaryota; kingdom Metazoa; phylum Chordata; class Mammalia; order Carnivora; family Felidae; genus Lynx; species Lynx canadensis. The sequence continues at coordinate 131,142,975 of NC_044303.2, read as the reverse complement.
TTGTGTTCATGATCAATTTTAAACCCATCTTCCAGGCGTGCCTGGATGGCTCAGTCGCTTAACAATCTGACTCTTGATCTCAGCTCAGGTTTTGCTCTCAGGATTGTGTTTTCAATCTCGGCTCTGGGTATGAAGCCTACCTAAAAAATATAAATAAATAAAAGCCATATTTCTTTTTGGGGGTTGTTTTTGTTATTTCTCAATTCTCCCCCTTACATCAATCGTTTGAAAAGTTATAAGGTAAAAACTTCACTGGATACCACTGAAAGAACATCTCTGAGGCTGTAAAATCTGTTTGACATTTTACAAAAATAATAATTCAGAACCTCAAACTGTTATCTCTGAGAAATTACAGTGTGTCTCAGAGGGGAGAAATAACCAAACGTCTATACCATTTTGGCTAGACAATTGTTTATTTTTTAATGATGACCCATTTTTATTTTTAATAGTACTTATTTTTGTAAACAGAATGATCAGTCCTATCAAGGACATACCAAATACAAAAGATCTGTTCTCAGAAAGCTGGAAAACAGCATCCATGTTATGCCCATCATTTTCTTTTTTTCTTTTTTTTTTTTTTAATTTTTTTTTCAACGTTTTTATTTATTTTTGGGACAGAGAGAGACAGAGCATGAACGGGGGAGGGGCAGAGAGAGAGGGAGACCCAGAATCGGAAACAGGCTCCAGGCTCTGAGCCATCAGCCCAGAGCCTGACGCGGGGCTCGAACTCACGGACCGCGAGATCGTGACCTGGCTGAAGTCGGATGCTTAACCGACTGCACCACCCAGGCGCCCCAATGCCCATCATTTTCTATTGACATAATGGGTGGTGGAGTTTTGCTAAATATCACAGATCCCATTTTCTTTTTTTCAAGTTTCCCCACCTGTCAATACTCAGGCAGTCAGCATGATATTTGTTTAAACATTCTGTGTTCTTTGTACAACTTGTAGTGGAAACCAGTTATAGAAATTCAGTCCGATTTTAGCTGACAGTTTTTGCACTGAAACGTGGTGCAGAAGGAAGCCCAGCGTGCTCTTCCCCAGGTGCATTTTCTCTGTCATGCCAAAAGGAGCAGAAAATAATATATGATTGTCAGTTAGGGAAGCAAATAGAATTCAGAGATACCCAGGAGGAAGAAAATGTTTACTGTGCAAGTAAGACTATTTTTATAGTTACATTTTTAACTATAAACATTCTTTAATGAAGGGAAGGAGAGCAGCTTGGGGAGTCGTTGGAATATCAAAATATAGATTTACCTACTGCATAAATAATAGAGTGGTTTATTAAAAACTGAGACCCTGTAATACAAGTAGCTTTAGGTAGGGTGAAGAAGAAATTTGCTTCTCCAGGTAATTTAAAAATCTTTAGAAAACTTTTATAAGGTAATTAAGCTCTTCATGTTTATTTTAATGGTCAATATATTTGATGTCTTCTACACATACATAGTTTGATGACCTCATCTTTCTCTCTTGGTATTCTATAATTGTGTTGTTTCATATAAAATCCATAATTTCATTTACAAATATATATCCATGGACAGTAGCATTGAAATAAAATCTAACTTATTTCTTCTCTTTCCTAGAATTAAATTTACAGTAATAACTTTACATTTCAATTAATACTTACAAGCAACTATTTAAAGTATACAATTAAAGTGTGCCTGGGTAGCTCAGTCTGTTGTGCATCCCACTTTGGCTCAGGTCATGATCTCACGGTTCATGAGTTCTAACCCCTGTTGGGCTCTGTGCTGACAGTTGGGAGCCTGGAGCCTGCTTCCAGTTCTGTCCTCATCTATCTATGTCCCTCCCCCCGCTCACACTCTGGTCTCTTTCTATCTATTTCTCAAAAATAAATAAATGTTTAAAAAATTTTGAAAAAAAATAAAGTGTACAATTGAACGAGTTTTGAGAATTGGGTAAGTGCTGAAGCCACAATCAAAATTAGGATAAAAAACATTTCTGTCACCTTAAATAGTGTCTTTGTCCCCCTTTGCAGTCCATTCTCTCTTTTGCCCCAGGCAACTACCTACCTGCTTTATACATATAGATTAATTTTTATATTCTGCAATTTTGTATGAAAGGGATATACGGTATTTACTTTTACTGTGGTTTCTTTTAAATTAGTGTACGCAATTTGAGAATCAACCGCATGTTTTTGTGCATTAATCATTCATTGCTTTTTATTCCTAATTATCTTTTTATCATATTTTTGTTTATCCAGTCATCTGCTAATAGATATTTAAATAGTTTCTAATTTTTTTTTGAGGGAAAAAGCACACATGCACACAAGTGGGGGAGGGGCAGAGGGAAAGTTCTTAAACAGGCCCAGAGTGGAACCTGACTCAGGGCTTGATCTCATGACTGTGAGATCATGACCTGAGCCAAAATCAATAGTTGGATGCTTAACCAACTAAGTCACCCAGATGCCCCTCTAAGTTTTTATTATTGTAAATAGGGCTGCTATGAATATCCATGCATGAGTCTTTGTATGTATGCTTTTATATCCCTCAAATAATATACAGGTATAGAATGCCAGAGTTAAATACCAAGTGTATATTTTTTGAAAAACTGCTCAATAGTTTTCCAAAGGGGTTATGCCATTTTATATATCCTTCAGAAGTGTGAAAGAATTCCAGTTTCTCTACATCTTGACCAGAATTTAATAGTGTGAATGTTTTTTTTTTTAAATTTAGCTATTCTACTGAGTAGTGTCCTTGAATGTTTAATGTGCATTTCCCTAATGACTAATGATGAGTATCTTGTCATGCACTTAGTTGCCCTCTGTAGATTTCCTTTTCTGAACATCCATTCAAATAGCTTGTCCATTTTTATTGGGTTATTTGTCTTCTTATTAAGTGGTAAAAGTTCTCAATCTATTCTGGAGACAAGCCCATTTTCAGGCATTTTCATTGGGCTTTCCTTGTAGTCTGTTTATAAAACCAAAGTTTTTCTAAACTCTCAATTGAGGTTATCTTGCTTGAGAGAATGGAATTTAAAGATGTCTAGAAGTGTCTGAAAATAATATATGGAAAGTAGCACATAATTGAGGTACAGATTTGGACTTGTTTTAATAAGGCCTCCCTTTTTCTTGTTCCCTAAATTGTTTCCTGATAATAATGACCTCCAAAGACAGCTTGTTATTTACCTCTGGTCACAATACTGGCATAAAATTCTACTTTGCTACTTTGCTTATCATGTTTCTTAAAGTATTCTCTCTGTTGTGTTGTCAACCAGTGCTAAAACTATAATCTCTTAAATGCTCAGAGATAGGAGAGAAAAAAAAAGGTAGGTAATGCTTTGCCCCTTTAGAGTAGTATTTCAGCTGCACTGTTTGCCTCATAATCCAAACTAGTGTGTTAAGGAAGACTAGGCCAGTGCTTACCGCTTGGAAGGGGACTTTGGTGCCATTTGGAATGAAACTCAGTATCTCTTCAAGAATCTGTCACGATCCAGGTTATCTGAGACTGTCTTCATTCTTCTAAGAGAGAAGGATTTCATGTGGGTGGATACCAGTCTTGACCGAATCTACTGCTTTTTTAGGAGCATCAATTCATAGAGAATGGGTCTCTTTATCTTCATTTTTTAAATGTAAGACATATAGATTTCTTAACAATGTGTTTCTAAGAATACACAATTTGGAGTCTTAGTATTTACTGTGTGTGTGTGTGTGTGTGTGTGTGTGTGTGTGTGTGTGTCTGTGTGTGTGTGAATTTTGCTATGGTGGCACACAGTGGAAAGACCATAATGATAGCAATGTCAGACTGATGAGTTTTATAGTGCATCGCTTTACCCAATACACAAAATGTTCACATGTTTCTGGAAAGCCAATTGTCATTCTCAGCCTAAACTAGTTCTCATTAAATCGTTCCAAATATGTTTCAAATGTTAAAATTAAAAACAACCACTTATAAATGTTATTGTTGAGGGATATAGAGCAATATACCACAAATACTACCTTTGTTTCACATCATTTTTGAGCTAATGGGAATTCTCATTGTGGTTGATGACATAATTTTGAAATTAAGACATTTGATTCGGTTCCTATTGAAGGGTTTTAGGGACTGAGTGCATAAATTAAAAGTATAGATCTTATAATGCTTTTTTTTTGGTCAGGAAAAATGATGAGACTCTTCTCTCTTGGCTGTGTTTCTCATGAGTAAGTACCTCTTTATTTCCTTGATAAAGATCAGTATAATAACCCAGACTGGCAGTCATATGCTGTACCACCTCTGATTTTGATTTTTATCTTTACAAGTGAAAAGAGACAAGTTGTTCAGAGAGCAGTGCTCCACAAATGCCACAGTATAGCTAGTTTCAATATAAATACGTAATGGATTCTTTTTCAGGTATTATTCCCATTAAAGTAGATCTTCCATGCACCTGTATTGCAAGATATTCTAAAACAGTGATATTTAAAGTGATTCTAAGCCACATAAACACTTCTCTGCTAAGTGGTCTTTTTAAAGTGTCCAATTTTCTGAATGTGTCAGATTACCTGTTTTGCCTTGCTGTAGAGAATATATCTTGAAAAACACTTGTTTTTTATGTACTTCATCGTTGTCTTCCGTATTTACCCTTAAATGGCCTGTAGGGTTAGGGGGAAAAAAGGTTCCTAGAATGATCTATCCCCTGCCCTTTCCCTTCCAAAGCCCCACAGAGCAAACTGCAGAACCAGGAGGTTTCACTGGTAGGTTACACCAACATTAAATGAAGAAATAATTCCAGTATGTGAAAGTTGTCTAGACAATTGGGAAAGAAAGTAGTCTGACAACAAGGGATAAAAAAACGGTATGAGAAAAAAAAATACTACCAATTAGCCTCGTGTGTGAATATAGAGGCAAAGTCCTCAACAAAATAACAAACATGATCTAGCAATATTAATTACATCATAACCAACTTGGCTTTATCCCAGGAGAGTAAAATTTTTATCTGTTTCATATTAGAAAATGGATTATTTAGATTCATTACCTTCATAGATTAAGGGAGAACACTATAGAATGTTAATGAACCAAAAAAGCATTCACAAAATTCAACATAACTCATCAAAAAAACAAAAAAAGACAAACCTCTTAGAAACCACTATGGAAAAAAGCAGTGATAATCATGAAGACAAAATCCTCCCTCTTTGTGTTTGGAAACATCGCAGTTTGCTTGTAGCAGGATGCAATTTCTCATTCCAGAAGCGCCTTTTCATAACTAGGAGGGGCTGGGAAACAGAGTGTAGATGTGCCATATTAAAGCATCTGAACTTCGGCCTGTCCACTACTCCCATTTGCACTGGGGATCAGAAGAAGCCAGCTCAAAGCTTAGAGCAGTGTTTCTCATACCTTACGTGCTTTGCAATCACTGGAAAAGAAGGCTGTGCCCCACTCCCTGCATATTCTTTCTAATGTGTCTGGATCAAAGACTCCTATAGGGAAAGGATTCATTTCTAACAATTTCCCAGGTTATAATGATGCCTCTTGCTGGGATACCCAACTTGGAGAACCATCAGTCCTGAACAATGAGTTTGATGTTTGGGTTGGAGAGGCCAGGTAATGACCATGGTCATTATATTTATTTGCCACTGCACAAAAGCTATGTAGACCTTTAAAATTCTAGTCTTTCTGAAACTTTTGGTTTACCCCCATTTTATTCATCTCAATTTCTAGAAATGGAACTCGAGGTAAAGGTATATTTGCTAACAGTTTATTGGGAACCATATCCCAGTAAGTGGTGGAAGAATGGTACAGGGAAGGAGGGAGAGAAAACACATGTAGTGTGTTGAAGATTAATATCCAGGACAACTGGTTATTTAATTATATTGGGCTGTTGTCAGTATATTTCAGGGCTGTATTTGAAGGGGGGAGAATAGAGAAAATTGATCTGCCAGCTCCTGTGTCCCACTGTGAGCGAACTTTTTTCTTTCAGTATGCATTGATTGTACAAGTATGCTCTGAAATTTCTCAGTAGATTGTGTCCTCAGGTAAGCCTTGGGATAATAGGTGAGAAGCACATGGTAGGACTACAAGGAGGGACCATAGGGTTATGTTCCCCTGAAGCCCACTGGAACTACACAGCAGTTGAATGTCAAGTGAGAACCAGAGAGTTCAAAGCAAGCATAAGAAATAGGTGTTTTATATACACCGCCTTCATGTGCATTATAACTGGCTTCCCATTATAGTTGGCAACCATCATATGATCCGCTATGTGGCTTCCATTGTGCCAAAACAAGTTGCCCTCGTGTTTCATACAAGATCATCTGTTTAAGATGATGGCCATGTACAATCTGAAAAAATTATTTAATTAAATCACCTATATTTAATTTCAGATTTGCTGGTTTCTCTCTTAGTATATTTCTTCTTGGTTTAAGGTGGAGTGACCTCTGGAGCTTCTTGGGAACCATAATCAGGTTGGTGGGTTCCCAGATCTCACATAGGCAATACATTCTAATACATTTCCCTCTCCCTGAGCCTTTTTGGCTTACCTAATATTATTCCATGCTAATTATAACATTTCTACCTTGTTTGCTATGAATTATTATCATATATAAGAGTCAAGAAGTGATTTTAGAAAACTATTAAAACTGGTCCTTTTTGTCCTTATCAGGATGTAAAGTATAATATCATGGGTAATTGATCAGTACTGATCATCACCCAGAATTATATTTTACCTAGCTCATTACCACACCATCAAGATCCTTTTCTATATATGTTATCCTAGACCCTGACTAAATCTTAGCTAGGTCCTTATTGCTATGGGGAAAGGATAAGTTTGCAGCAACTCTATTTCTCACCATTTCTTCTTTTAAGCCTACCTACAATCAGGGGCAGGGGCAGGAGCTTCTGGAATAGCAGATGGACCCCTCTAGTTCCCATTAGGTCATTTGAATGACCACCTCCTTGAGTTTTCTCAAATTTTACATTACTGTGTGCAATTTTGAGGGTAACCACTCTTTCATTGCCTACTGGATTTCTTCTTTTAGCTTCTACGAATCACCAGCCAGCCCAGGATCAATTACAGAAGCAACAACCATACAGCAACTGTTTAATCAACTCCCAAAAATTAAGTAAAGTCAAACCTCTACTTTAAATCCATATTCTCTATCCTTCCTACTGATTCTGTTTCTATCACTCTCTTTACCACCAAGTGATTTAAAAAAAAAAAAAAAACAACTTCGTTCTGGAGATGATTCCAATGGTTCCTGAGGTAGAAACTTTTAAAGATCTCTCCTCTGAATTGATGATACTTTATCTGGAACTGATTCTCTGTTCTGATTAGATTTAAAGGTGTTAATGAACCCATTTCCAGTGGTAACAGGAGCATTGGTAATCCATAGCATACACTAGCAGATAGTTACTTTAATTATCATCAGTAGAAAAGTATAGAGTGCATGGATAAGGCAAGGCTTTGGGGGACCAAGTATTTACTAACATAAAATACTGTAACAGAAGTAAGCAGTATGATAGATTTGATCATTGCCTTTGAAGTGCACTGGAAAGTTGGCTGATAGATAATCATGAGCTCAGGGCTTTAATTTTCCAGCTCAAGTCCCATGCAAGGAAAACTGTACAATTTAACTGATTTTCCCTCTTGTTTTTTCCAGTTCCCCTACCATTTAACGTAAGATGTCTTTATAGTATGTAACATATCTCAATGTTAACATTATAGGATATCAAAAGAATACATGGTTCAGTTAGGAAAGCAATGAATATCACTCAAAAATAGGTAAAGGGGTTTTGTTTCATTTTTTGAGGAGGTTAACTTATTTGTGGTTGTGTAGGATAGATAGCAGTGTTCAGTGAATGTACTTTCCCTTTTTTCATCATTTGGAAACTAAATACAGCAAAAAAAAAATAGGTGTATTTTTCCTTTCACACATGAATTTTTTAAAAGATTTTTAAAAACAATTCTAAGTTTTTGTTTTGATGATTTGGTTATTTTTTAGTTTTATTGGCTTACTCAGAGAATCCTTTCATGTCTACTTGAGGGATTTATTGACACTTTCTTTGTGACCTAATGGGTGATCATTTTTTATGAATGCCCCGTGTTTACCTGAGAGGGTTATTCTCTATCATGAAAGTGTAGAGTTCAATATATAGTTATAAAATTGACTTTATCATGTAATTTAGGTCATATAAATCCTTACTTTGTTTTTGTCCACTTGATATGGGTAGTAAATAGAAAAATATCATAGTCTTTCTCAGATTTTGCCATTAGTGAGCTCTATTACTGTACCTCTTTCAACTGGACTAATCTTATGACTTGGTTCGACCAATTGAATGTGGCAGAAATGATGTTATGGGACTTCTCACCTGATACTATCTTAAAACTTCTAGTCCTAATCAAGGCACCATCTGGGTAGTGACAAGAACAATAACCATCTAATTAATGTACGCAACCTGAAAAATAATTAAGCTTTGAGGTTATGCAGTAATAGGCAACTGCTTCATTCTGTTTGCATAGTGATATGTTACGATCTCCTATTAGTATTTTCTTACATGTTCTTTTTTTTTTGATAAGGTTAATAATTTTATTTAAAATTAAAGAGTATGACTTGTTACATACATACTTGCCATGTAAGTTTCAAGGTAATTTTTTGTCATAATTTTTAAACCAGTTTGTTTCTTGCGAGCATGTTTTTGGGGGCTAGGAAAACTGGGATTTTATTTATTTATTTATTTTTTATTTGTATTTTCTTATTGTTTATTTAAATTCAAACTAGTTGACATAGTTGTCATGGCTTCAGGACCAGAACCTAGTGATTGTTCTCTTATCTATGACACCCAGTACTCATCCCAAGAGTGCCCTCTTTAATGCCTATCACACATTTAACGCCACCCCCCCCCCACCCCCATCAACCCTCAGTTCTCTGTTTTTAAGAATCTCTTATGGTTTGGCTCCCTCTGTATTTTTGTTATTTTTCCTTCCTTTCCCCTATGCTCATCTGTTGTGTTTCTCAAATTCCACACATGAATGAGATTATATGATACCTGCCTTTCTGTGACTGATTATTTCACTTAGCATAATACGCTATAGTTAAATCTTCTATTGTAATTTCTCATTCATAAAGTTGGTTGTTGTGTTGATAATTGCATCTATATTATTAACTATTATATCTTCATTGTGAATTACTGCTTTAGCAACATAAATTGTCTTTCTGGAAGAATTAATGTGTTTTGGAATGCTACTTTCCCAACATCTTATTTGTAACATAGAGCTAATTATGTGAACTAAATGAAAATATTTTTAAATATGTAATTTACCTTATTTATATTTTTTGAATCTCTAATATATAACTTATTATATAATTTTATCAAATAATTTATAATGTTATAATTCCCGTGTGTCTACCTCTTTGTGACATTTTTTCTTTGCTCTCTTCTTTACAATTCCTTTTAGTATTTAAGGGGTTTGCATTTTTAATTCCCTTATTACTCTTTGCTTATTTAGCCTTTAGTTGCTTTTTCTGTCAGTTTTAATGGTATCCTTTCACTCTGACCTTATTCCTAGATCACGTGGGATGGGTGGTTTCCTACTTTGCACTTTGTTTCTCGCTTCTCATATTTTTTTTTTCAAATTTTTTTTTAACGTTTATTTATTTTTGAGACAGAGAGAGACAGAGCATGAACGGGGGAGGGGCAGAGAGAGAGGGAGACACAGAATCGGAAACAGGCTCCAGGCTCTGAGCCATCAGCCCAGAGCCTGACGCGGGGCTCGAACTCACAGACCGTGAGATGGTGACCTGAGCTGAAGTCGGACACTCAACCGACTGAGCCACCCAGGCGCCCCTCGCTTCTCACATTTTTAAAATTGAGTCAATTTTACTTGACCAGAATGCAATTGGGCCAATTGTAAAAATAAATTATTCTTCTACTCTCATACTTCCTTTATTTTAATTTTAGATCCATGATTAAGCATATATAACACTTCCGATAAGTCTTATTGCCGAAGTGATTTCAGTCATCTCTTGGTTAAATGAAACTCTAGATTCTTCAAGAAGGACTCAAAAGAGCAATATTTCTTGAATTCTTCTTAAAAAAAATTTTTATGGACTTAACTTTTTAAATGTTCTGACTCTGAAATTTTTTTATGTTTATTTTTTATTTTTGAGATAGAGAGAGGGAGAGGGAGAGAACAAGAGCACAAGCAGGGGAGGGACAGAGAGAGAGAGGGAGACACAGAATCTGAAGCAGGCTCCAGGCTCTGAGCTGTCAGAAGAGAGCCCAAGGTGGGGTTTGAACTTACAAACCGTGAGATCACCATCTGAGCTGAAATCACATGCTTAACTGACTGAGCCACCTAGGCACCCCTGTAGACTTCATTTTTAAGGATATTTGAGATGGATATAAAATCATTGGTTCACAGTTTAGATCTTGAATTTTTATGAATTTTTAAAAATTTCTTTAAGATTATTTATTTTTGAGAGAGAGTACAAGTTGGGGAGTGACAGAGAGAGAAGAGAGAAGAGAGAAGAGAGAAGAGAGAAGAGAGAGAGAGAGAGAGAGGCATGAAGACAGAAGACAAAGAATCTGATGCGGGCTCCAGGCTGCTCTGAGCTGTTAGTGCAGAGCCCAACATGGGGCTCGAACTCACCAACTGTGAGATCATGACCTGAACCGAAGTCAGACTCTTAACTGACTGAGCCACTGAGGTACTCCTAGATCTTGAAATTTTGGGGTAATGTTCCACTGTTGCCTTGCTGTATTAATTGTTTTGGGAAATAGGATGTCAACTTAATTCTCTTGATCTTGTAAGACTTTTTGTAAGCTTGCCGGAACCTCTGGGGTTTTTTCCTTTGTCTTTAAAGAATGTGCATATGCCACAAATCTGTCTAGGATATGTCTTGAAGTTGAGAATTCCTGATCAAATTTTCTAGATACTTTGATAATCATTTATATAGAAAACTACTCTTTGATTTAAGCAAAGTTTCTCTAAATTGTAGTTTAAATATTAACTTTATTGTTGTAGTTTTGTCTTCAAAGACTCGAATCATATGTATATTAGATTTTGCAGGGGCCAATCCTTCATTTTGATCACTTTCTCTAGACTGTCTTTATCTCATTTTCGTTTCACTCTCATCAAAACACATACAATTTTAATTCATTGGACACTTTAGAAATTTAGTTTTTACTTTGGGAGTGATTTTTTTTCTTCCAATATTTTTCTGTATCTTAAAGTGAATAAGATTCACTTTATTTCTTCCAACTTTTTGGTCCATTTTGGTTGTTAGTTTCTGAATTTCAAATTCCAGTTTGCTCTTGTATTACTAAAACCTCTTTGTGTGTCAGTGGGTGTGTACATAAATACGTAAGACTTTCTACCATGTATGGATTTTGTCCTTTATTTCAGTTTAGCTTTTATGTGACCCAAATACATCATTTTTAAATGTAATATGGAATTGCTTTCATACATCTCTATGTTGGATGTCACACTGACATCAGGGAGAAATGTTTTTGTTGTAATCAATAAAAGCAGCTAAATTATTTAACTTTTAAATCTTCTGCATTATCTTCATTATAGTATCAGCAGCTCTGGAAGTCACTTATATCAAAAAAACCTTCCAATTTCATTATGGAAATTATCAATTATTCAGAAGAGACGAAGAATTCCATGATTAAACCCAAATATGTGCCACCTAGTTCTAAAAAACCATTGGGAAACTTTCCTTACCACACATTTATCCATCTATTTGTCCTATTCATCTTTCAACGTGTATCTTATTAATTTAATGCATGAAATGTCTTTTCATTTCCATTTTTGTTGATAATTGTTTTTGTTTAGAGTTGTTTTTGGAGGGAGTGACTCTGTTTAATTTATAGTTTTGAGCCCGTGAGCAGTTGTACTAGTATCCTAGTGTAACTTTAATGAATGGTCATAAGTAATGAACTTAGTACTCATTTTGTAGCAGTGTTAAGTAGCTCTTTAAATGCTCGTAGGAAACATGGCCTACATATACATACAAATATATACGTATATACATATACGTATGTACATATATATATGTACATATATACGTATATACATACACATATATACGTATATACATACACATATATACGTATATACGTATATACATACATATATGTACATATATATATGTACATATATACGTATATACGTACACATATATACGTATATACGTACACATATATACGTATATACGTACACATATATACGTATATATGTGTACGTATATACGTATATATATACACATATATATGTATATATATGTGTATATATATACAACTTCTGAAGCTAATATCACCCTTAGTTAAATTAACTGGGCTATTTGATGTGAATGAGGATGTTGGTAACAATGTAGTTTTCAGGCCAGGAGAGGAATAACATTCAGACTGACAGCTCTCAGAAGGACCCTAAAACCTAATGGACTGCCTCCCAACACCTTTATAAATCTTTGCAAACTTTTCCCAGAGTGGACGTTAAAGGTACAAAGAACAGATGAATTGAATGAGAAAATGAAGTAAGATAAATAGTGTAACATCAAGTCGATATACTATTTCAGGAAGTACCATTCCATATGGTATAGTCAGCCATGTTGGGTAAACAGCGTTATGTGATATTTCATATCCATTAAAAATAATATTCAAGCAGTGGGTTAAATGGGATTTTATTTAGGCTTATTTTCTATTCCTGGAAAATTAAAAAAAAGTATTTTGGTCATCTTCAGAAAAGTTCATTAAACCAAAAGTATCAAAGATAATTTGAATTAACTATATTTGGAGTAATAAAAAGCCATAACTCTTCTTCATTTGAGTTCCTACACACCTGATTGATTTCTATGATAGCACTCACCTTCTATTCCGGGTACATTTTTGTGTATATATCTTCTCACTCTTTAAATTCCTGACATCAAATTTTCTTTCTGATAACTCTTGCAATCTCCACTTCCAACACAATGAAAAGATACTAAATAAATGCACAAATGAATGCATGAATGGCTGAATTAATGAATAAATACTTGTCCACCTACCCTAGCTCTTTTTACTTTCTATCTCTAATGTCTAGTTTAGTCCTGCCTTGCTCATTCCACATTTGCATTTCAAATCAGTTCAAATCCAATACTTGTGTTGTTTCACTCATTCTGTCTGTCCTAAAATTTTGCATGTTATTTTAATCCCCTCTGGTAATTATTTGTTTGGAGAGTGGAAGGAAAGAAGAACATTTGTGCACATGTTTTGCTCATGTATCATAACAAATATCTGAAGAGAGTGCCTCGCAAATTTGAAAGTTCTTTTACTCGAGCAATTTGTACCTCAAAATTTACTATACTACAAAGGACAGGGAAAAAAATTCTGGCTGATAGAACTATCTGCTTAAGTAATTTAACATGGAAGTAGGGCGTAAATTACTTCTCTTCAAGAGAGTACAAAAGTGCGCCTCTTCTGCCATTTGGGAGAATAAATTCTAACTAGCACATGAAATAGAACAACTTAATTTTGTGCATTACAGTCTTTGGCAATTGAATGGATGGGCATTCTTTCAGCTGCTGCCAAATGCTATTAACCTGAATCTAAGACTTGTTGGAAGATAAGGGCCATGAGGGTCAATCCAATTTGATCTTTTAATTCCTGCATTAAGCAAAGTCTCTCTGGGACAGATACGATGAAGTTCTCTGTTACATGTGCTTCTGAACACAATTCCAAGAATAGCTTTCTGCTTAGCACAAAACCCAGTACTCTGATTCAGTGGCAGATAATGGGGAAAGGAGAATGTGTCTTTCCACCTTTTTTCCCCAAAGGGCTAGAAGTTGTTGCAACTTTTTTAACCTTCTACTTAAGTGACAGCTCCCCTCCTCCCATCTTCTGGATTCTGTAAATAAGTTGTTTGACAATCTTATATTTCAGCATATTAAAGGTGATCCTTTTTTGTGCTTGTCTTTTAAAGTTTGGAAAGTTAGGAATCACTGACATTACTGATGTTATTTGCTGTTTTTAACCCTAGATCTAAGGTTAAGGAATGACTGGACATGCAGAAGTATGGTAGAGATATGAAAGTGAAACCACAGAACCACAAAAGGAAAAGCAGTTAAGAGGCTTTCTGCAATCGGATGGGAGAATGATGGGGGTCTGATGTAAAGCATATTAGTGGGACGGAAGGGTTTGGGTGTAATCTGTTTAGATTGAACAATTTTTTCGAACAATTGGAGATAAAGATAGAAATTGAAGATTGTCAGTGATTTTTGTCATACAAAGCTGATACCATTAATTGCGAAGGGGAAGATAGATGAAGGAAGAGTTTAAGAAAAAAATCATTTGGGGCAAGATTGACAAACTCCATATTCTTTAGGAGGGAGCTTTCTTTGGGAATTTAGAAATATGAAATTAGAGGTAAATGGAAGGTAATAAGATGAATCTTTATTTTAAAGGAGGAAACTCTGGCACAGAGGTTTTTTGTTTGTTTTGTTTTGTTTTTTGTTTTTTGTTTTTTGTTTCCCCTAAGAATACCCTTAACACATGGTGAGTCTGCTTGAACTGCTATAAGAAAATACCATGGACTGGTGGACAAACATTTATTCCTCACAGTGGTGAAGGCTGGAAATAGAGCCTCCTTGAGCTCTGGTAAAAGCCTTCTTCCTGGCTTGTAGACGACCACCTCTCACTCTTTGCTGCCATACCTTTTCCTCAGTGAGTGCATATGGAGAGATAGAACTCTTTCTTTTCTTATAAGGCCTTCAATCTTATTAAATTAGAACCCTACCCTTATGACTTCACTTAACCTTAATTACTTCCTAAGAACAAATTCAAATACAGTCGCTTTGGGGTTAGGGCTTCAACGTGAATTTTGGTAGGACCCGATGAACCAGCATAAGCAAAGTGTGGTGGTACTGAATGGAATAAACCTTAAATTAATTAGGAATACACACAATTTTGGATACATAATTCCTGTAGTACTATATATGTATACTATATATACTATATTATTATGCACAATATCAAATATAAATATATATAATCACAGTAGTATAATATATGCAATAGATATAAATATACATAACATGTATATCAATATAAAAAGAAAACTATGTTTCTTTGAAATATTTCTACTAAAAGCTACACAGTGCTTACAGGTATAAATCATCATCACTGATGCTTAAATTGTTCTTGTATTTTGTCTCTGAAGACATTTTTTATTCTTTGAAGGAGGTACAGTGCGTCACAGAAATTGGAATCAGTTATCAACTCTTAGACAACAGAAAAAGTGCATCTTTTGGAAACATATCTATGTAGAGAGCCAAGGGACAAAGCCCTCCTTAAAGCCATGTGACTTACAGATATAATTACACATGGAGTGTTTACACTTTTACATAAACTTTTCACAATATCTTTTGTGTTTCAAACTATTTCTGTAGCATCTAACATGTAATTGCAATATAATAACTAGAAATATACATTCTGGAAATAGGCATTATCCAAACTGATTTTAATACTAGAGGTCAAGGAGAAAATTTTCTGTGGGGGAAAAAAATACAGATGATTGAATCCTAAGAGAGAAAAAAAATAATCGCACCATTTTATGTCTCACTTTTTTTGTTTGCCTTCTGATCAAATATCAATGTGTAATTAGAATGTCATGTTTGTGACTTTTTAATATGGTCATTTACATTTGTCCCTAACTCACTCTAATATGTGACCTCGTGTTCACATTTCAGAAAAACAGTCATTACTCTTGCCCAGGCTTCAGCGTAGCTTTGTAGATAGGTTTCAAAATCATTAGTCTGTCAACAACGTTGACAGGCATATGAAATGTTGTGACCCTGTTTATAGTTATCTGTGTCATCCCATCTACTGCTTCCTTGGCCTTACGTTTTCTTCCTGACCCCTATGTCATTAGGACAAAAGGATGTATGTGAACCTTCCCCAAGTAATTGGGCTCCAAATATATTAGCCTAAAATAACAGGAACATAAGGGTGAATGATGAGCCAATGGCTACTTACTGAGCAATTAATATTTGACAGTCACTTTCACGTGGCTTTCCTTCTGTGTCCCATACCCAAGGACTTTGTTGCTCTTAATACTTTGACCTTTGTAGAGCTGGGAAAACTGAGTCAGTATAAGGGTTAAGGGCACTGACTTAACTAAAAGGCATGAACAGGTGTGAAACCTAGTTCTGATGCTTGATAGCTCTATGGCCCAGAAGGTTTTTTGTTTGTTTAACTTTTCAGCGTCTTATTTTGGTCTTCTGTAAAGCTAGAAGTGAAAGTATTACCCACCTCAACAGGGTAGTGGCTGGATAAAATGAGCTACAATAGAGTGACGTGATCATGCCAGCGGTTAGTACTTTTTTAGTCAAAAGTAATGAACCAGTGGTGGTTGTGGCATTAGAAATTCTGTAACTTGTCTAAGGCTATGTGGCAGGTAAAATTTGGAGTCAGGACTCAATAAGGTTCTCTAATATTTCCATGCTTTTCTCCATGAGGTGCTTATAGCTAAGTATGATAAACGCTTTAGATATGCCGTGTGTTGTTTTGTTGCATTGAATTTGTAGGTCATTATGTCTTTTCATGCTTGCTTTGGGATTTATCTAAAGTTAAATGCAGAGGGCTGATGTCAAATACAGGGGGAGGTGAAGTAGCAGTATATTTGGTTATAAATGGAGACATTCAGTGTCCTGTAACAAGTGCCGGGAGCCATAGACGTGGCCCAGGGAATCACAACCACTTACGTGACTGCCCCATCCCTGTTTATCTCTACCAAGGAACTCTTCCTGCACCTGTAGACATTCTGCTACTACTTGCGACCTGAGCAGGAGGTGAATAGGTTTCTCCTTTTGGAATTTTGGTATTATTTATTCAATTGTAAAAATATGGGTCTTATGGACATAAATGTGGAAAGAATATTAACACCAAACACATATAATGCAACCTTGTAACCTAGAGAATACATTTTAATTGTTGATTTTCATTTTCTTGGATAAACCATACATGGGGTGCCTGTGTTGCTCAGTTGTTTAAGCGTATGACTTTGGCTCAGGTCATGATCTCGGGTCTGTGAGTTCGAGCTCCATGTCGTGCTCTGTGCTGACAGCTCAGAGCCTGAAGCCTGCTTCAGATTCTTTGTCTCCCTCTCTCTCTGCCTCTCCCCTACTCACGCTCTGTCTCTCAAAAATGAATAAACGTTAAAATTTTTTTTAAATTAAAAAAGATGAACCATGCATAACAAAAATAGGTTTTATTAAACAATGTAGAAAAAATACTATCACTTCATACTCCACATGTGTATTTCTTCTTTCTACACTCTCCATTGGGAATTTAACCATGTACAGTTATCAGTAAGTTGGTCATCTCATTCATGTTAGATATGAGTTGAATATTTGAAAAAGACCGCTTGAAAATATTAACATTTAATTATCTTGATTTTGGCCACTTAAAAAGAGAATTGGAACAACATGGGCTTCTTGACATCGGTGAGTAATGTAAGTGTAATGGAGAGGAAACAGAGTCCCCTGAGCTCATAAGGCTGCCACAATTACAGAAATGATAGGCCTGGGTGGAATAAGTGACTAAATGTCCCACAGAGAAGTCTCTCAGATCTATTCTTACGTGGCAAAATTACTCTGTGTTAACAGAAATGAAGTATTCTGTGGTAGTGGCTTTCTTAGGATAAAAGTTAGGGGAAGAAAAAAAAGAAGAAATAACTGCGCTTCAAACCTAGGGTTTATTAAAACAAACAAAAGTAGCATTCCAAATTCAGTGAAGGTGTAAGAGGGAGATAGGAGGTAGTATTTATCTAAGGATGATCGTTCGGATGAGTTTTATCACGACCCTCTGCCTTTCTGCTTGTCCTGCAACTTAAAGACAATTCTGAAAAGTTGAGATGAGATAAAATTCACTTTTGCTCGTACCTCTCAAAATCTTGGTTTTTCACGATCTTAAAAATGAAGACATAGCATTTATTTTTTATACGTGTACTGCTGAAGAAATGTTAAGAAGTTCTTCACATGCTATAGTAGTCTGGGTCCTCCAGAGAAACCAAACCGGTGCTATGTCTGGAAAGAGATTTATTGTAAAGCATTCATTCACATGATTGCGGAGGCTGAAAAGTCCCATGATCCAGCATCCATGAGCTGCCGATCCAGAAAAGCAGACAGTAGTTACAAGGCCTGACAGCCAGTGATGTCGATTCCAGACTGAGTCTTAAGGCCCTGAGAACCAGAAGTGCTGAGGGCAGTACCATAGTGATGTCCCATTTAAAATAGGTCATAAGGGAAGTCATTGGGTTGGATGCATAGTATGTTCACTAACTTAAGTAACTTTGGTAGGAAAAAAGAAAGGAGTGTGACATTTGAAGCCCTGATTTATTTCCAACATCACTGTGGGCTTGCACAATAGGTCTCTATGAGTCTTTCTGTAAATAAAATTTTGCATGTTTGGCAAAGTTTACAGTGAACTCCAGTCTCAAACCTTCTCAGTTTCCTGATGCCCTTAATATTGCATTCTAATATTTTCCTTAATTATACATCCAAATATCTATTTTAATCATAGCACGCATTATATTTTTTTAAATTTACGCATAATTCATGTATAACATTAGATTTAAGGTGTGTAATAGAATGATTTGCTACTTGTATATGTTGTTTAATGATCACTACATTAAGTCTAGTCAACGTACTTCTATAGTTTGCATAATTTTTGTTCTAGTGATGAGACCTTATAAGGTCTATTCTCTTAGCAACTTTCATGTAGGTAACACAGTTTTAGTAACTGTAGTCATCAGGCTGTATATTACATTCCTATGACTCACTTATAACAGAGGCTATACCTTTTAACCCCTTCACCCACTTCACCCACCCTCACCCCTGTGTCTCCACTAACCTGTTGACTCTATTTATGAACTTGGCTTTTAGGGTTTTGTTGTTGTTTTAGATTCCACATATAAATGGGATCATATAGTATTTGTCTTTCTCTGTCTGACGTACTTCAACTGGCATTTTGCCCTCAGGGTCCATCTATGTGTCACAAATGCCAAGATATCATTGTTTTTTATAACTGAATATTAAGTCAAGATACACACACACACCACATCTTCCTTATCCACTCACTCATCCATCAGTGGACACTTAGCTTGTTTCTGGATCTTGGCTATTGTACATAATGCTGCAATAAACATGAAGGGAATACACATTTTTTTCAAAAAATTTTTTAATGTTTGTTTATTTTTGAGAGGCAGAGAGAACAACAGTGAGAGCAGGGGAGGGGCAGAGAGAGAGGGAAACACAGAATCTGAAGCAGGCTCCAGGCTCTGAGCTGTCAGCACAGAGCCCATCATGGAGCTAGAACTCATGAACCCTGAGATCATGACCTGAGCCCAAGTTGGATGCTTAACCAACTGAGCTACCCAGGTGCCCCCGAATATGCATTTTTGAGTTAGTGTTTTAATTTTCTTTGGATAATGTCCAGAGGTCAAATTGCTGGATCATATGGTAGTTGTATTTTTAACTTTTTGAGGAACTGCTGTACTCTTTCTATGGTGGCTGCACCAATATATCTTCCCACCAGTAGAGCATGAAGGTACCATTTTTTTCTGGGTCTTCAATGATGCTTCTTACTTCATCCTGTTGATAATAGCCATTCTAACAGGTGTGAGGTGATAATCTCATTGTAGTTTTGACTTGGATTTCTGTGGTTAGGAGTGATGATCATCTTTTCATGTGTATGCTGGCTGTCTGTGCTCTTTGGAAAAATATTTATTTGGATTTTCTGCCCATTTTCAATTTATTTATTTTTTTGCTATTGACGTGTATGAGTTCTTCATATGTTTTGGATATCAATCTCTTATAAGCTATGATTTGTAAATATTTTCTATTATTCAATAGGTTGCTTTTTTATTCTGTTGATGGCTTCCTATGGTATTCAGAAGGTATTTAGTCTGATGTAGTCCCACTTGTTTATTTTTGCTTTTGGTGCTTTTGCTTTTGGTGTCACATACAAAAAATCATGACCAAGATTTATGTTAAGGAGCTTACAGTAAAAAACTGCAGTTTTTACATATGTTAGAAGATTCAACATGGAGTCGATTTACTTATTAGATGAAAGTTAAGCACATGCCTGTGTGTGTGTGTATGTATGTATGTCTATACATGTATGTATATATGTATGTATACACATATATGTATGTGTGTATGTGTGTATGTATATGTTTTACACATATACATTATTTACATACAGATGTTTTACACATATAAATCTGTGAAAACATATACATACTATAAAATTTTATATTTTACATTTTCATGCAACTTACATATCACACACTTAGAAAATTAATGAACGGTAAATGCCAAAAACGGTGGAGAAGAATTGGCAAGAAGAATTGGCAAGAAGAATATTAGTGAAACTAACAGGATAAGTGAATTCTCTTAATCCCTATCCCCACCAATGGGGATCTTTATTCTCACAGCATATTTCTCTTCTCAGAGAATCTGGGCTAGTCACGTCATGATGTATTTGTTCTTTTTGCTGAGAAGCATTTGATAGGTGGATGTATGTGTGTATAAGTTCCACTTTTGTACTTACCAGAAGAGAGTTACGTGCTGTAGCCCACCTTCCTGGTGAGAACATTGAACCTTTTCATAGTGTCACAGAGTAAGTCTGTGCACTGAAACTATTGCCCAGAGGTGTGTATGTGTGTGTGTTATAAACATTCTATATGAAGTAAACCTGATCCCTAGGCATAGTTCCGAATAACAGAGACTTGGGTTTTTATATATCTCCATCTATATCTGTGTCTTTCTCTCTATCTATCCATCCATTCATTCCTCCGTCTGCTTGTCTGTCTATCTATCCATTTATATAAATACTGGAAGAGCTACACAAAGATAGTGCTATATTTCTATTATGAGCAGATGGGGAGTCAGAGAGGCATGAGTGAAAAGCGAATTGCATATTCAATCAGAATAAGTTCAGAGGAAGTTTCCACTTTTTAATATTTGGTGAAGGCTTCCTAGAGAAGCCTAGAAGAAACCTTCTCTATTTCCTAGAGAAGGAAGGGTTATTGTAGCATACTAAATTTTCTGCACTAGGTAAATTTCAGTAAAAGTTATGGGCCAAATGATTTAACCTTTATATGATGAAATTTTCAAATTCCTTTGCTGGGTCTTTGTGTTTGTTTTTTGCTTTATTGAATGCAGGTTCATGTTATTAGAGATAGTTAAAACTGCTTAATGCATAGCAGTAGCGATGGAAGAGAAAACTTAAGGTAGGCTTTATTGTTATCCATCCCTTCTCTTTTGAAAATTGCTGGACTAAACTTTGTCAACAGTTTTGTGCACTTTTTTTGCTAACCTTCACTTATCTAGTTTAAAACACTAAAAAGATTGTATCAGTGCCCTGAAGCATTGTTTTAACTAACTCAGAGATGGATTACAGTGAGGTAAACAGACTATGGAATAAAATTTCCTGTCAGCATTTGTACTTAACTTTATTACTGAATTAGCTCCCTTTTACCATGTTCAACGTTGTGCTTTATTTTGTGAGAGTGAAAAATAAGAAATGGCTGCTAACATTCAGAAGACTCTAAAATTGTCTATAAATGAGATTATTGAGGGGACACCTTAGTGGCTCTGTTGGTTAAATGTCTGACTTCAGCTCAGGTCATGATCTCATAGTTTGTGAGTTCAAGCCCCACATCAGGCTCTGTGCTGACAGCTCAGAGTCTGGAACCTGCTTCTGATTCTGTGTCTCCCTCTCTCTCTCTCTTCCCCTCCCCTGCTCAAGCCCTGTGCCTCTCTCTGTCTCTGCCTCTCTCTCTCTCTCAAAAACAAATAACCCATTGCTCATCCCATCAAGTGCCCTCCTCAATGCCCATCACCCATTTTCCCTTCCCCCCACCACCCACCTTGAGTGTGTTCTCTGTATTTGAGCCTCTCTGCATCTATTTTTCCCCTTCCCCTCCTCCATAGTCTTCTGTTAAGTTCCTCAAGATCCACATATGAGTGAAAGCATATGATATCTGTCCTTCTCTGACTGACTTTTAAATGAAGTCATTAAGGAAGATAAAAGAGAAAGAAGGGTAAAAGTGAGTTAGTTTACACTAGGAAGGAGTGTGGAGAGAGTCAAGGGAAATTTTACAGAGACTATAATGATTGAAACCTTTAACCATGGACTGACGATTCAGTCAGATTGGGGAACAGGTGAAGAGATGACATTCCTGGAAAAAGAATTGAGTGAAATGTACTCCATTTGGGCAAGAGCAGTAGAAGAAAATAATGCCTGAAACACCAGCTATTAGAATCTGTTGGGCAATGACACTACACAGTGTCAGTAAACCTACCATAATAGCATAGATATTTCATTGACATAAGTCTTGAGATATTTTTAGCTACAGATGTAAATCATTGCTCCCCATTCTCATTGTGGGTTGTGGCAAAATGTGGTTTAGTGTTCAACTCTACCCTGATTTTTAGTAAGTTGAAATATGCTAAAAAATGTTTTTTCTATACAGCATTAAGTTTCTTTGGAGAGGGATTTTCTTAATATTATGGCAGAGTTTTTCGGGATTTATATCTTCAGTGGAAAAAAAAAAGAGAAACCTTTATATCCATTGTATTCTTTGGTGGGTCAAAAACTCTGATCTGATCTTTGAGTTTTTTTTAAGAGTAATAACAAGAAAAATAGGGTTAAGTCATAAAAGCCACCATTTGTTCTTTATGTTTTTTAGAAGTAGGAAAATAAATTGTATCCCATTTATCTTTAAAAAAAAGAAGAGGAAGAAGAGGAGGAGGAAAAAGAAAAAGAAAGAAAAAGAAGAAGAATGTGGTTGTGAACCATACTAGGGAAAAGTCCCTGATCAGCATTTAGAGATATGTGCTACTTCTTAGTGTATAAGATATGGCTCATTTGAGATGTGTTCATTTGTATCTTGATTTGCTCAGGTACAGAGAGCAAAAAAATTGTTTTTGCATTTGTGGAATGGTGATGTAGTTCTTTTTAAATGGACATGCCTACTAGCACAAAGAAACTTTCCTCAATCCTCTCATACTGGTATTGAAAACTACAGTATGGTACCAAGGAAATAATGGCAACAGATAGAAGTTATTGAAATCTGGTCTCATTCCTCTACATAAATCTGGGAGGATAGTACTCCTAGCTGAATACAGCCACATACAGCATTTTGCTATAAATTCTGTATTATCTTCTTTAGTCTCCCAATACCATATGAGGTAAGCTCCGTTGTTCATATTAGAGAGGTGAACTTGAAGCTTAGAGCAATAAGGCAGTTTTCCCAAGATCACCAAACTGGTGAGTGACAGACTTGATTTGAACTGAAATCCATCTCATTCCAAAGTCTACACATTTAACCACTAAGCTCTATTGACATGTTTTGGATTGGAGATAACTTAGACCATCGACTCCTGATTTTAGAGAAATTCATGTAGTATGAATCTAAGAAAACAACCTAACAATTGAAAACAATTTTTCAATTTTGTGTGATGGATGTCTAAATAAATAAAGTTACTGGGAGTGTTGCTCTTACATCTTTTCAAGTACTCTCTTAGGTTTTTGTAGTAATTCAAAGAGAAAATTTAGTAGAGTATGGCCTTTTAAGATAGCTCTAAATACATTTGGCCTGTTGAGACCAGTGAAGCATAGGTCTCTGATACAGCAAATACACCTCCTTTGCCCTCTCCTTGAAATATGTATTTACTTAGGCACTTTCCACAGTTTAAATAAGGTTTTAAATTCCAAGGCAATTACATTGTAATGAGGAAAAACAGAATAACTGAGAGCATCAAACATATGCAGTATATTTTAAGATAATTGTGATTAATCATTTTCTAGTTGGAGTAAAGTCATTTCAGTTCAAACCCATTTAATTGAGGCAATCAAGTACTCAAAAAAGACTGAAAACATCCTTGTTTCTGAGGTATTATTTACATAGATTTATGATAAGTCAACAGTGATTTTTGTAGCTGTGTACTAATACATTAATGCCCTTTTTTTGGCCGATAACTTTGAAATTATTTAAAAGTTGTATAGTGCTTTTCCCCGATGATACATTGCTGAAGAAACAGGAATTACAGAATGAGGATAACATTTAAGTGATACACTATCATCTTCCATTAGTAATGTGCTTCCCTAAATCACCGAAACTAATAAAGTCATAACTACAGTTACTCTGTAGCAGGTACTATGTTGAGTGATTCACATATATTAATATATTTATTCTTTATAGCAATATTGAGTAGGATTGGGGTAAGTGTTAAGATTATTATTGCTTATTAGATTTAAATAAATGAAGATATTTGGAGCTTAGCAACTTGCCTACTAGCCTTTTGGCTAGAAATGAGCATAGATTTCAGATCCAAGGCTATCTCACTTCAAAGTTTACCCTCTTAACCAAGTTTTATAACTAAGCTAAAATAAAATATTAAGAATGCATTTTCTATCAGTAGAATCTTTATGGTATTGATATTCCCTTATACCCATAATACAATTTAAAAAACATACTGCTTTGTAGCTAAAAGTGCCATCTTAATCTGTTGACTTGATAGATGAGGAAAATGAGGACTACAAAGGATAAATGATAGTCTTAATGTTAATCTAGAAACATTTCAAGAAACAAAATGTTGACCATTAGATAAATGATGAAATTGTATTCACTATTGCTTACTATTGAACCTACTTATTTACTCTTGTGATAAAAGAAAGGCAGAATTGTCAAAGAGGGATGCCGTTTGGTAACTCAAGCATGAATCCTCATAGAGACAATATATAAACTCCAGACCATTGCTTTAACTCCTCAGATATCTTACATATAAAATAAAGGTTATATAACGTCTAACTGCTGGTTAGATGGTATTGTAGTGGTTAAAAGGGAATATGTTTGCGTGCCTGGCATATAGTAGTACTCAATAAGTGATGGATGTTACTATGATACTACTTTATTAGGCTCTTTATATATATGTGTGTCAGGGTTTCAGCTTTGAAGATCCCGGAGGTTCAGTAAGTTCAGTGCCCCTCACAAATGATCTAGCAAATAAAAATTTAGGATGTTTTATCTTAGGGGTGGTGTTCTGATAAATTTGAAACAATTGGCTTTTCAAGGGGTTGAGCGAAGAGAGAAGTTATTTGTGTAATTTTCTGCATTTGATGTGTAAATTATTTTCTCCAGGTCAGGTTTGAGGCTACTAACATGTTAACTAACTTGCACAATTCTTGAAGCTTCAACAATAGGCTTTCTCAAGTAGGTATTAGCTACCTCCACCATGCATCCTCTCTCTTGCCAATATGTGCACATGCGTGTGTCTATATAAGTGGGGAGAGGTCAAATTAGAATCACAGATTACCTTATAGACATATTTTCAAAATGAAAATAGCTTATTATATATTGTGTCATGAACTATCATACCAAATCTTAGGTCCAAGACATCTCCTCCTTTGGATGGTGTTGGAGACACAGGGATAAGTTGTGCTCTTGGATGTAGGTCATTCTAGACCAGATTCATACCATTAATCTTCCTGCCCCCACACATAGTCCATGCCAGTGCAAACAGTTCCCCTGGAGATACCTCCCTTTCCTTGACTGTATTTGACTACTGCCAAATTAAACTTCGCATTTTATTCTTAGGCAGTGTTCTTTTCCCACTATACATTGGGATCCTTTTAAACAAAGAGTATAGAATCCTAGAGAAAAAGTCCACATTTTGGGAGGTGATTTGTGTCACTTCGTGGATATAAGGTAGCATTTGAGAGGGGTTTCAAAGTATGGGGACGAAAAGAATATACATAGAGAAAAGGCAATGTAGAGAGAGAGCACCATTAAAGCAGTTATGTCCAATTTATCATGTTCATAACATACTCTAAAATACTCAATTTTGAGCATTATAGTTGCAGGGTTTAGATTAATCCACAGACTTTGCATCCACAAATCACCCGTTAGCACTTTGTTACGATTGAATAGAGCTTTTCATTATCCCCAATATGGTCTCCCATGAAATCGTTCTGGTGTAATCCACTAAGTGTATCATCTTGTGGTGATGCCATTTATTTACTTCATATTCTCAACTTCCTATATTCAACAGCACCAGATGTTCCATCTAACACACTTTGCTGAAAAGCACTTGTCCTCATTTGAGAAAAAATTAATTTTGTGCATCAACCTTTTGTGGCACGCATTTGAAGATCTTCAGTTACCTCAGTGCATGATGACACAACTATGGAGTACTGCTGGCATTAGGAAAAGCAATGAGGGAGGAAAACCACAGAGAAGTTTTGGTAATAATATCTGTCCCAACACAATAGAAGATCCATTAAGTGAAATACCGAGAAATAATAATTGAAAGGAAAAGTGTGACCACATAGCCAAAGTAAGTATCTGTTATTCTGTAGCTCAAATTAAACTTGTTAGACATCAAGGGTTCCACACTGGTACTTCAGAAATAACCTTGGTTCAAGTGGGAGGAATAGCAATTAAGACACTTTCGATTCTACTTCAAATGGAGTAGTCCAGGCTTTTTACTTTATGTTATTTTTTAAGAAATAGTGTTTTCGTTTAGAAAAACGTTTTAAAAATAATTGTGCAGGCTATGAAGAATCATCGAAGGTTTTCAGGGAGGTGAATGACATAATTAGATTAGTTTTAAAAGATTTTTCTGGTGTCAGAATGTATCAGGAGTACAGAAGCTGTAAATAGGGAGATTTATTGGAGGATGATTACGTCGTCCAGAAAGAAATCAAGAAGGCTGCCTAGGATGAGGGTGGTGAGACCAGGAAGGAGGAGAAGGACAAAGAACCATTCTAGAAGTGGAATCACTGGTCCTTAAAATCTTTTGGTTCAAGGGGTAGAAGAGAAAAAAAGCCAATGATCATTTCAAGTATTTAGGGCTTGCTTGCTATAGAAGGTAATATGATCAGTACAGGTATAAGTAAGTTAAAAAGTTGAGAGGGCGAATGACTTTTATTGTGACTGTGGTGTATTTGAAGTATGTACTGGATGTCTTGCTAGATACAACAGGCCACTTCAAACACACTTCTCTAACTTTGTAGGCCTTATGTAAGTATTTATGTAGATGTTAAGTCAAACTGGAAATAGCTCCCCCCCACCGCCCCCCAAAAAGGATTAGAGATAAAAGCTCACTGAATACAATACAGTCAGTTATGGATGGGCTTTGCAACTAGAGACTGCAAATTTTACAAGGTATGTTTCAAGCCCCATGTGGAACTAAATGGCAAGAATCTGGAATGACATAAAAAAGAAACATAGAATGGGGTCTGCCAAGAAGGGCTGTGAAACCCAGAAAGTTTAACTGTGTGCTTCTCCATATCCTCACCTCTTTATCATCCTCATTATGCTCCACTCTTGCCATCCTACAGGCAGTGTGCTAGTTAAAATTGTGCTCACTGCTGAACTCATCCTGACAGTGGTAACAGATCCCTCTGGGACAGAGACTATGCTAGCCATTATCGACAAACCTGGTTCTATAGCTTCTTCGCCTGTGGGATTGCGGGTGTGGAATCAATAACCACATCATCAGTGTGTCCTGAAAGTTCAACATGACATTGAAAACATGAGCTCATATTATTTTCCCTTGTTTAGTGGTCTGTAATTTGTCCATTCAAGTGTCATATGTGCTAACACCTGTGGGAGTTCTACAAAATATTTGTGTATTATTTTTGTTCACAAATAGCTTGCCCTCTCTTACAACGTCCCGTAATTTTATGGACACAGCTTTTCACTTGGCATGTCTTTGATCTGTTTCCGAATTTGTAATAAATCCATGCCACTGAGTTGCAGGTACTTTGAAAAGTAAATAATTAACAGTTTCCTGGATGAAATGAGAAACAAATATTTTGGAATTTGCACAATACCTGTCATGTCCATATAGAGTTCAAATTCATCTTTTTTTCAGCAGGTTTTATTCACAATTCCGTATTTGTGGCCACATGTCAAGTAGATACCAAAATATTGATAGATATTTTTAATGTTTTTCTTTATTTTTGAGAGAGAGCACATGAGTGGGAGAGGGGCAGAGAGAGAGAGTCACAGAATCTGAAGGAGGCTCCAGGCTCTGAACTGTTACCACGGAGCCCAACATGGGGCTCAAACTCATGAACCGTGAGATAACCACCTGAGCCAAAGTCAGATGGTGAACCAACTGAGCCACTCAAGCACCCCCGAAGTATTGGTATATTTCTTAAAACACTTCTCTGTTTCATTTTATTAATAAAGTCCTTCTTATAGATACATTTCCAGGGCATGAGTGTGTTAATAGGGATATTTTCTGATAAGATTTGTACAACTCAAGTCTCTTCCTCACTATTGCCTATTGTGGTTGTCGTTTTGAGAGGTATCAGTGACTTAGCTAATGGTAGAATATGCAAACATAGACGCCAAATACGTAGCTGTTGCTATTAATGTGTTCATTGTAGCTCCGGACATTCTTACTTTTAAAAGTTTCCTGCACACTTATTAATAGTCTATTCATTCTGAGCTGAGCAAGTAGCTGTGCCCTAATCTTTACTTTCCATGTGAAGTGGGACCAACTGCTATTTCCCTTGTATCAGCTTAAGTCTTTACAACTCTTCTTTCATCACATCGTCTTTTTTGGAAGAAGCTCGATTGCCTGCCTTACCTTCTCCCTTGACCTATTGCTTTGACCACATCATCGCCTACCCACTCTGTGCAGAATCCCATTCTGCCTTTAGTTTTGATGGTTACTTTGTTCTTTATTGTACACAGGACCCATGCTGCATTCTTGACCTCTTTGAGAAAAAAAAGTATTTCTATATATTTAAACAACGGGAAAGAAAACCATTGATGATGTTGCTTTGAGCAAGATACCCCACACTTGGCTACTATTGGAATAAGAATAATTTGGTAAATTGTATTAAAGATCCAGGCTTACACCCCTCCTTGTACTAATGTCTATTTGCTTGCAATTTGGTGATTTGAGCACTAAATTAAGCCTTACTATCTGCTTGTCATATTTAGCCATGGTTATGGCCAACAGAAAGATATGCCTAGAATTGCCTATTCGCTCCAGGAGGAAAATGAGAGACATGTGGAATAGAGCTGCCCCAGCTAAGTTTCAGTAGCCAAGCCCAGCCTAAGCCAGACCCCAGCCCACCTGTAGATGAATGACACAACCAAACTGAGATCAGTGGATCCACAACTAAGGCATAACTGAGTGAGCTATGAGAATACATTATTGTGGTTTCATGCTACAGAGTCTGGGTTGGTCCTTATTAAGCAGCAATAATTAAGTGATACAGATGGTATATGGAAAAGTCAGTGCCTGAAGGCATACATGCTCTCAAAACACCCACAAGATACAAGTTTGTTTAGCTGGGACTTTAAAATGGCAGACTGTGGTAGTGGGAGTTGATGGTGTAGAGATATATTACCACTTCATCAAAGGCCTTAATATACATCTGTGGACATTATCATCAAAATAATCTTTACCTAACTCCATTCTCCTCTCCACGAGTTTCTCCATAATCTCCTTTCTGTAAGAGCTTATTTTTCTTCCAGATTTGGCAAATAGTGTTTGCCAGCACCCTTCTTCCATCTCATGGCTGATATCTTTTCTCCATCAGCCACTCTTTTTGCTGAGTCAAAAAAGTCTTCTAAACACAAATCTCTTAATTTTTTGCTTTGAAGAGATCTCTCCATCTCAGTCTAAAATTCTGTTCACCAATGAGTGGCTCAAATGTTAGTACCTCATGGCTCTTTCTCTGATTTCTTCTACCAGATGCACCATTTCTCCTTGTTTAATCAGCTACGATGCTTTATTGATCAATCCTTGTAATACCACATAACATTTATTTACTGTCCTTGTTTCATACTAAACCTAAGCTTTTTGAAGCTAAAGATCTGCCATGTTTTGTGAAACCTCTGTAGCATCTAGATTAGCACTTTGAATATATGAGAAAACACATAAGTGTTTTCAGAAGCATGAATTAGAAACTTAAAAATGTTACACCTTTGGAAATGTGTCTGTTCATGTCTTCTGCCCATTTCTTCACTAGAGGGTACTATGCTAAGTGAAATAAGTCAGAGAAGTACAGATACATAATTTCACTCATATGTGGAGTTTGAGAAACACTACAGATGAAAATAGAGGAAGGGAAGGAAAACTAGTTAGAAACATGGAGGCAAACTAAAGAGACTTTGAAATACAGAGAACAAACTGAGGGTTGCTGGAGGAGTGGTGGGTCAGAGGATGGGCTAAATGGGTGATGGGCATCGAGGACGACGTTTGTTGGGATGAGCACTGGGTGTCAAATGTAAGAGACGAATCACTGGGTTTTACTCCTGAAGCCAAGACTACACTTTGTGTTAACTAACTTGAATTTTTGTTTAAGAAAGGAGGGGAGCACACCTGGGTGGTTCAGTCCCTTAAGCATCTGACCTGAACTCAGATCCTGCTCTCAGAGTTGGTGAATTCAAGCCCTGCACCAGGCTCTGCAGAATCTGGCTGTGCGCTGACAGCTTGGAGCCTGCAGCCTCCTTTGGATTCTGTCTCCCTCTTTCTCTCTGCCCCTACCCCGCTTACGTGCTCAATCTCTCTCTCAAAATTAAACATTAAAAAAACAAGAACAACATTACAACTATTTCTTAACTCTTGCTTTTGTCAGTTTAAGTTTCTTTGTGATTAGTATGCAAATGCTTATGTTTAGATGTTTTCTAAAAGGTGTCTAATTAATTTTTTTTCTAATATGTACCTGACAAGAATATACAAGGAAACAGAAAGACCTGAGAAAGTTCTCTGTGTGCAACTTGAAAAAAAGATTATGTTAGTCATTCCAGGTATGGATAGTTTTCTTCCACTCTGGCCCAGAAACTGAAAGAAATTATTTTCCTTCAGGGTTTGGTGATTCATCCTCTTTTTATTTAAGACCCTAGAGATGCATTAGCTTAGAATTTTAAATGTTAATCTCCTATGAATTTGGTCATTTTTATTTGTTGGCTCAGATGAAAAAACTTCAACCTCTCCTCTATCACAGTAATTCAGAATACTTTAATAAGTCTGATTAGGAAGAGGAAAAATTCAACATTCATAATTAGAATGCCCAGCACACTTGATAGAATGAATTAGATAGGGATCCTGAACTTTTGGGTAATAACTTCATTTGACTATCTTATGTACACAACAAAAAGGATTACATTTACATTAAAGAAAGCAAAGCAGAAAGGAAGAGGGAAGGAGGCAAGGTGGATAGAGAAGGGAAAAGGAAGAGAGAAAAGGAAGGAAAGAAGCTTCCTACTGGTGAGTGTTTTGTATATTTGAATGAGGCTGACTTTCAATTCTGATTTTGACTTTTTTTTCAATGATTCTCAACAATTCATTCGGTATCTAAGTTGCTTAAAATCAAGTCAACCCTAAGAATGACTGGGTTCTAGTGAAAACAAATATTTGTGATAAGAAATCGTGTTCTTCCTTTTAAGAATGATAGGTCTTCACTGACCATATACGTCCATGTGATAAAATATTCCCCTGTGACTTTTTAGGAATGTAATGGCAGTAAGTTCATACTTTCAAATATGTGATCATTGATATTAACAAAGTATTTTTATAAAGTCAGGAATATTTTGAAAGTCACATTAACTGTTTTATTGTTTGGTTATTAAAATAAATAATATTTCAATCTCTAAAGAAAGCAATGATGTTTCCCTTAGGAATAATTTACAAACTCAAAATATATGACAACGTATACCTCATTGCATATTTAAGCTTTTCTTTGTGTAATTTTGTCTTATTACAGAGATTACCTTATTACTCAGTAAACTGTCAAAACATTGACCAAAGCTTGTCACTGTTTTTTTCATCATATTATTCTTTAAGATGTCTCACAGAAATAATAGACTTGGATTTTGGCTTTGATTGGCATTTCACCTTGAACCTTCTTTCCTATCTAATTTTTAACTCGACGTATTAGTTGCTGTGGGAATTTTCAATTTTACCCAGTGAAAATTTTACATAAAGAATGAAGTACCTTTATACTCACTGAAAACTCTAATACTCAAAACGATTTCCATGTGAAGGGGAGAAGCTAGTAGATTATAAAACAGGGCAAAAATAGTCTAGTTTCCAGACTCAATTCACCTTCCAGGAACTTTGGAGGCTTTTTTATTTATTAAGAATATTATTTTTTTGAGTATGGTTGACACATAATGTTACATTAGTTGCAGGTGTACAACATTGTGATTCAACTTCTCTGTATGTTAGGCTGTGCTCACCACAAAGACAGCCACCGTCTCTCATCATTCAATGCTATTCCGATATTATTGGCCATATTCCCTGTGCTGTGACTTTTATTCCCATGACTTACTCATTCCATATCTGGAAGCTTGTATCTCCCATTCCTCTCCACAGTTTTGCCCTCCCCCCGCCCCCACTCTGTCAACTACCAGTTTCTTCTTAGTATTTTTGGGTCTGATTCTGCTTTTTGTTTGTTCATTTTTTTTAGATTCCACTTATGAGTGAAATCTTGTTTTTCTCTTTTTCATTCTGACTTATTTCACTTAGCATAATATCTTCTAAGTTCGTGTTGTTACAAATGGCACAGTTACATTCTTTTTTGTGGCTGTGTAATTGTGTGTGTGTCTCTCTCTCACATATTCCTTATCCATCCTTCTATCAGTGGACATTTATGTTGCTTCCATATTTTGTTTGGCTCTTTTAGGGTGTTCGGTTCTTTTAGCTTCTTACCTAATTATGAGGGTCAAATACAACCAAACTAGAATGAGGATTATAAGGAAAAGAGTATTTTTAAAAGCAGTATTGGCTGTTCCCTAGAGAAAGACCTCCTTATTTTGTCAGAATATATGTGATATAGTGATTAAGAGTAAGTCTCCTAGGTGCTTCCATTAAAAAATGATGTGACTTTTGGCAAGTTAATTCACCTTTCATAGTTTTAATATTCTCACATGTAGTTGGGGATGATAATAACACCTACCTTGAGGGCTTTGTGAGGATTGAACAAGATGATACCTATGAAAAGCTTAATAGAGTGGTTGGCACATTGTAAACAGAAATTAGACTGAACACTTGCTAAAAATACTAAGGCAGACTTTATTCAAGACTACTGCAATAGGGGAGAGAGATTGAACTCAACAATGCCGAAGCATTTAAATGCTGGTTAGCTAATGGAACATAAGTTTTAATTCTTGGGTAGATATGTAGAAATGGGATAGCTGGCTGATACAATAACCGCATGTTAAATTTATAGGATTCTACCAAACTCTTGTTTTACTAAAATGGCATTATTGTTTGGCCTTCACATCAGCAAATGTTGAGAGTTACAGTTGCTATGCTTCTTCATATGATACTGCCATTTTTTTGTTGTTATTTTAGCTATGCTAATGGTTGTATTGTGGTACCTCATAGTGGTTTTGTCTATTTCTCTTAGCATTTCTATCAGGTGTGTCTTGTATTTTCATGTTCTGTTGTTAGGTGGATACATGTTAATGATTACTGTGTCTTCTTGGAGAAATGACCACCACATCCTTGTTCCTAATTCTGAAGGCTGCTTTCTCTAAAATCAGTTCTGGTACTTTTGATTAATGTTAACATAGTACCCCTTTCTACATCCCTTCACTTTTTCTGTCTTTATATTTAAAGTGGATTTATGTACATAATTTATGGTTATGTCTCCTTTGATTTATTCTTTTATCTACTCTGAGAATCTATGTTTTAATGTAAACCACATTTAAAGTGATTTATTTATTTTTATTTTTTTTATTTTTTTTAATGTTTATTATTGAGAGACAGAGAGACACAGAGTGTGAGTAGGGGAGGGGCAGAGAGAGGAAGAGACACAGAATCTGAAGCAGGCTCCAGGCTCTGAGCTGTCAGCACAGAGCCCAACACGGGGATCAAACTTACAGGCCACGAGATCATGACCTGAGCTGAAGTTGGACTCTCAACCGACTGAGGCACCCAGGTCCCCCATAAAGTGATGATTTATATAATTGGATTTATATATACCATATTTTTAACTGCTTTTTATTTATTGAACTTGTTTTTGTTACTTATTTCTATTCCCCTATTTTTATGTTTTCTCTGGTTTTACTTGAGCATTTTGTATGAGTCCATTTTCTCACTTCTTTTTGCTTATCAGTTGTAGATCCTTTTAGTTTTCTTTTTAAGGTTGACTTTATTTACAACTAAATACACCTTTTTTGAAGGAGGACCAAGTTGATTTATTAATCAACTACCATTGGTATGTGTTAGCTATTTGGTATATGTAATTTGATCTTCCTGGCAACAGCATTTTTACGGGTTGACTATTCTTTATTGAGTTACAACTGATCTACAAATACAATTGACTCTTACTGAATTCTTGCTACAATCTTCTGTTCATTTCTATATAAATAACCTACTTAAAATATTAATTGGGATTTCAAAATGCTCTCCTAGAGGACTGTAAGAGCTGTTGAAATAATTTTGTAAAAAGAAGAATGTTACATATTAGTTGATACTCTGTTATCCACCTAAATGTTCATCCACAGACCAAAAAACAGAAAGATGAGGTGGATCTCAACATTAATCAGTTAGTGGCTAATGACTGTAAACTCGAGATCTCCTATTACAGAGTCCAGTGCATTTTTCTCAGTGTGGCCTTAAACTAAAAGGTTAGCTGACAAGTAAACACCACTTAGATATCCTTTTAGAGAATGGCAGACCTGTCATTTTACTTTGATGGTATACTGTAATATATGGGGTCTCCTAATTAAGAAGCTTATACCTATTCATAACATTGGGCTATAAATACATTGCCAAATAGCCTTGTTCTAGGGGGAAAAAAGATGCACCAAGAAAATAAACAATGAATATTACAAAGTATTCACATTGAATTCTAAGGTCAATGATAAAAAACCTAGTTAATTTAATGTGTTTTACTAGAAAAAGCCATAGCATAATTATAGTATATGCTGATATTAAAAATAAGAAAGCATAGCTCTGATAATCAATGATTAAACTTAAGAATTATTTTTTATATTCCTGGAAGCAAGAGCCTAAGAGAAATAGGCATTTAATTGTTGTAATGGATAGACCAGTTCCTTGAGGTTCTGTCTATAATCCTGAACCATCTAAACATTGTTGGAGTTAGCTGCTCCCCATTCCTCATTCCCTGTGAAAGCATATAAGCTTAGAACAGCACTTACAACCCTCTAATCAGTACTGCTCAAGGAGGAAGACTGAGCTTACTGACAGGAAGGCTTTGGTTGATGTTTCTCAGTTTGGTGCAGCTGATCTGATAAAAGGGTATAAATATTTAGTGTTCAATCTCTTCTCTTCCCTTCCCTCTCTATATACTAAGTGACTGACTACAAAGCAGCAAATCTAAGTAATGTTATTTGTTCTTTAGACCCAAATGCTTTCTCAAGTGGTCACATCCCAGGCAAAGTTGGAATGAGTGTTAGAAAGTCCATTTGCTTGCACAAAGAATATATATTACACATAGTGCTTTATCATAATAGACGTTATGTGCTATCTCTGCTGTTGAGACTCATTGGTCTTTGTTAGTTCCGTATTGTGTGGTAAACAGTGAAGTGTTGTTCATTGACCTCTATTATTCCATCGTTGAATAATAGAGTAGGAACATTAAGGAATAGGGAAGGAATGGGATTTGGGGACTGAATGTGGAGAGAGTACAACTTCTGGAGAGGACAGATGTGTAATTCTTAGGCTTTTATGAGCAAGGTAATTTTGACTTTGGTGGGTCATAACAGGTGATGTGGGCAGCTGTTTACAGATGGAGACTATTTTTTAAATTTATTTATTTATTTTTGAGAGAGAGAGAGAGAGAGAGAATGAGCACACAAGCAGGGCTCACAAGCTGAGCTGTCAGCACAGAGCCTGATGCAGGTCTAGAACTCAAATGAGATAAGGACCTGAGCCAAAGTCAGACACTTAACCGACTGAGCCACCCAGGTGCCCCAGATGGAGACTATTTTTAAAAGCTGTATGCTTAACTACTGCTGGCTGTAGAGGCCAGGATGTTCATGCTGATGCAGCTTGACATTAAAAGGTACTAGACAGTTGGCCTGTAATAACAGCAAGACTGAATTAGGGAATATATCTTTTTAGGTATTAATGAACAAAAGAATATTTTCTGCCTTCACTATTTTTCCATCCCAGTCTACATGCTAGGACTTTCAAAGGCAAGCCAGCTATGTTATGAGTGGTTTACAGAACATTAGAACAGTTCTTGTTTAAACAGACTGGGTCATGCCCTGCAGGCTGTGTTGGATCAGCTGGTCTAAATTCCATGTCATTTTTTTAATAGAAGAAAAAAAAATTTATGTGACTGAGGCTCTAAAGAGCCAATGCTTCTTTTTCCCCGTCACCATGTAGCCTTCTCCACTCTGGCATTCATGTAATTACATAAGTACAAGCTGGACCTTCACTTAGTTATATCAGTACTGACTATAAAACATCCTGAATTGAGCAGGAAAATTTATTGACCACTTAAATATTTGTTGAGGGTGTAAATGAAATAATGAATAGAGTAGCAGGTATAGCTAATCTGTGCCCTATCCACAAGAGAAGACAAATGGCTAAGAAAATAATGTGAGTATTAACATATTTGATGAGTAGTAGAATTTGGCTTCTGTACATGGTGAAGCAAAATATAAAGAGAAAACAGCATAGAACAAGACTATAGGAGATAACAGAGAAAAGGGTTAGAACCATGCTGTATCATCAAGCTTATTTTAATTAACATTCCTGGTTTAGGTGTGACGAGAATATTTAGCAATCAAATAAAGGCTCTCCTTATGCATTGATCTCCAGAGTAACAAGCTTATCCCATATTGCTGAGAGTCACTAATTAACTAATTAAGTGGAATCAACTACATTCTGAGTTCTTTGCATCATCAAATCACAATCTGATGGAGAAAGGTAATGCTGAAGTCACCTAGTTTAAAGATAGAAAAGCAACCTCTGTCCTTGCTCATCTCTAGCCATGTATAGTCATAATATTTTGTTTTGTTTTGTTTTCCTATCTCAATACAGGCAATGCCATACTTACTGAAACCTGTAATCAAGAAAACATTTACAGATTAAGCACACTGAGATCCCGGTAGATAGGTGTGTAAATACTGTGAACAGTCCAATCATGGAAAAGCAAAATTCATTTGAATTTAAATACGTATGGAGAGTTCGTCAACTCTACCAGTAATAAAAAGTGCATCAGTCACAATGAGACACCAAGTTACCATCTGAGTAAAAATACCTTTATTTTTACATTCTACATTTTACAAATCCCAAGATGCATGTTTTTTACATGTTTATCTCTTTCAAATTGACATGTATGTTAACATCCTGGCATCTTAGATACAGGGAAATATTGTAGATGAAGTCTTTGGTTCATGTTGCAATACTTAAATTGAAAATAGCCAGTAGGTTTGTGAAACTGGCTATAATGTGATTAAAGATATCGTCTTCTGTGTTTTTCCCACTGAGTTGATCAAGATGAATTAATTGTGCTGCACTAAGAAGCAGCCCCCAAATCTCAGTGCTAAACACAAGGGCTTATTTCTTTATCATCCTTGTATTTTCATTGTAGGTCAGGAGGGATCTCTCTGTCTCCTGGGTTTGTAGGGACTCAGACTAATGCATGCCATCCTGGCAGGACTTGAACGATCACTTCAGCAGAGTGAGGAGTAAGAAATAAATCACACATTGGCTGTTCAAGCATTGGACATAGGTCACATATGCTTAGAACCATTGGTTAAAGAAAATCACAGAATTGTGACTGGAAGTTGGGAAACCCCCCATGTCGCTCAAAGACAAGTGCCCTAAAATATTTGTGAGTCTCACCAACAACCTCCATAACCATCTCAACCCAGCTGTTTCTCACCTTACGCTGGATGTTTTGTTTGGCAGAGTCCTAAAACATCCTGTCTTCTGATTCAAACATTCCAAAAAATAACAATGTGGCGTCAGTCTTTTCTTAGAACAATTTTGAGCTAGAACATAGGTCACATTTATAACCCTTGTTATGGGCTGAATTGTGTCCCCCCAAATTCAAAAGTCCTAACCCCAGTACTTGAGAAATGTGACTGTATTTAGAGATTTAGAGTCTTTCCAGTGGTAACTAACTTAAAGTGAGGTCAGGAGGTCAGAGCTTAATCTAGCATGACACCTTTAGAAGAGTTGATTAGGAGAGACCCACATGACAGGGAGAAGAGGACTAGTGCAGTCTAAGAAGAGGGACCTCAAAAGCCAGTCCTAGCCTCCAGAATACTGAGAACGTAAATTTCTGTTTAAGCTACTCAGTCTGGGGAACATTTTATAGAAGACTGAGCAAACTAACCACCCCTTCCTCCCACCTTGATTATTCTGTTCGTTAAAATGATAAATGTCAGAAATAACATTTATGCACAGTTGTTTTTCTCAGGTAATAATTAGCCTCTTTTCCAAACCGAAGGGCTTGGAAAAAAAGAGTTATCATTCTTAATCGTGTTACCTAGGTTGACTGATGCAAAGTTTGGTTAACTTCCAGGGGTCAAAAGATACATTTTACAACTTAGAATTCATGCACCAACTTTGAAAATTATCTTTTCTATCTTGCTAGGCTTTACCTTTAGACTTTTGGTAATATTTTGCCTATATCACTCTTAAGGGATTTAATTAAGGCTAAAAGAAAATGCTGGTTGAAAACTAGCCCTGGATCTTTAGAGGAATGAAAAAAAAAGGTATCTTCACAGCTCAAAGATAATTATACTTAGGAAAGAAACTACCTTTGTTTAGAAAATAATTTAAAATGTTCCTTTTATTGGAGCTTGACACTTGAAGGAAGGATTTATTATGGTATAAAGAAAAAATGCTTTAAATAGAAGTGAATAGGAATTTGAGAGAAGAGCTGTATGACTAAAGAAACCATGGTCTGTGACCCAGAGATTAAAAGGTTCGTTGCCAAATTTAGGCCATTTGCTGTAATAC
The DNA here is from genome assembly GCF_007474595.2 of Lynx canadensis. Classification (NCBI taxonomy): domain Eukaryota; kingdom Metazoa; phylum Chordata; class Mammalia; order Carnivora; family Felidae; genus Lynx; species Lynx canadensis. The sequence goes on along the minus strand of NC_044303.2, from coordinate 131,104,079 downwards.
AACATCAACTGTCCCTTTACATTGGTGTCCTTCCATAAATATGGTATATTTACATGGGTATCATATGTGCATGAACATACATAAGTGTATATTTGTGTGTGTGAGAGAGAGAGATTTAAAGAAGGGGGCTCAGTTGCACATTTGGGTCAATACTAGATTGATATGAAATAGGCTTGAAAACTCCTCTCTCTGTGATTCAGGGACTTACTGAAAAATAAGTGAAGCCTGCAGTATATACATAGGATAAGGAAGACAGGGTGATCTGGATAAAAGACACTTCACTGGAAAGGAGCTTCCTGAAAATCAGCTGTAGTAGATTATTGCCTTGGGGAATAGGGGTTCAGTGAAGATATTTCTTGCTATTTTTTAAAATAATCCCAAGAGTTTGGCATTTATGTAAAATCTCCTGATTTTTTAAACTGAAATAGAGTGGACACACAATGTCACCTTAGTTTCAGGGGTACAACATAGTGACTCAACAATTCCATGTACTATACCATGCTCATCACAAGTGTAGCTACCATCTGTCACCACACAACACTGTTAAAATGACATTGACTATATTCCTAAACTGTGACTTTCATCACCTTGACTTCCATAACTGGAAGCCTGTACTTTCCACTCAGCCATTGTGCCCATCTCCCCACCCGCTCCTTCCTCCAGCACCACCAGTTTGTTCCCTGTGTTTATAGATCTCTTCCTGCTTTGTTTGTTCATTTTGTTGTTTTAGATTGCAAATAGAAGTAAAATCATAAGGTGTTTTTCTTTCTCTGTCAGACTTCCCTCACTTACCATTATACTCTCTAGGTCCATTCATGTTGTTGAAAATGGCAAGATTTCCTTTTTTTATTATGGCTAATATTCCATTGTGTAGTATATACTCATCTTCTTTATCCATTTGTTTATTGACAGATACTTGTGGTACTCCCATATCTTACCTATTGTAAGTAATGCTGCAATAAACATAGTTTTAGGCATATCTTTTCAATTTAGTGTTTTTGTTTTCTTTTAGTAAATACCCAGTAGTAGAATTACTGGATCATATGGTATTTATATTTTTATTTTTTTGTGGAACCTCCATACTGTTTTCCATAGTGGCTGCACCAATTTGCATTCCCACCAACAGCTCATGAGGGTTTCTTTTTCTCCACACCCTCACCAACACTTACTGTGTCTTGTCCTTTTGATGATAGCTATTCTGACATCTGTGAGGCGGTATCTCATTGTGGTTTTGGCTTCCACCTCTCTGATGATTAGAGATATTGAGCATCTTCTCAAGTGCATGTTGGCCATCTTTGTATCTTAATTGGAAGAATGTCTATTCAGGTCCTCTGCCTATTTTAAAAACAGATTTATTTATCTATTTTTTGTTTGGTGTTGAGTTTTACTCTTTATACATTTTGGGTATTAACCCCTTATCAGACAAGTTATTTGCAAATATCTTTTCCCACTCACGAGGTTGCCTTTTTATTTTGTTGATGATTTCTTTTACTGTGAAAAAGTATTCTCTTTTGGTATAGTCCCGATAGTTTAATTTTGCTCTTATATCCCTTTCTTAAGGAGACATACCTAAAAAGTGATGTTAAGACCAATGTTAAAGAGATAATTGCCTCTGTTTTCTTCTAGGAATTTTATGACTTCAGGTCTCACATTTAGTTCTTAGTTCCATTTTGAGTTGATTTCTGTGTATGCTATAAGACAGTGGACCAGTTTCATTCTTTTTCATGTAGCTATCCAGTTTTCCCTACATCATTTATTGAAAAGGCTGTCTTTTCCCCCATTGTATATGCTTGTCTCCTTTATCATAGATTAGTTGATCACATAGGTATTGGTTTATTCCTGGGCTATTTTTTTCCATTCATCTATGTGCCGATTTTTGTGCCAGTATCATATTGCTTTGATAACTGTAGCTTTGTGTGGTGTATCTTGACATCTGGGATAAAATTTCGTGATCGCTGTATGTTGACAACTAATTTACATAAAAGAGTGTCTGGACCGTATATAATGTTTAAATGCCAAATTCAGTTTGGGGCTTGCAGCAAGACACAGAGAGGGGAAAGGGAATTCCGTGGAGACCAGAATTTGAACCAAGGAATGATCAGAAAAAGACACTGCATTAGACATTTTAGAAGGCATCCAATGGTATTTGAAACTAATCTTACCTTGATCATAAATTTAGAAAATGACCTCAAGACACAACTGGATTCACATCTAATGGTGTGTACCTTATTGTCATCTCTTTTTTGGTCTGATAAAAAGATTTTTATTGAAAAATTTTGTATGAGGCACTTAAGTGAGAATCGGGACCTGAAACAAAAGGCCTAGTCTACATAAAGTGTTGATGGATAATGGCACTTAGGGGCATATATTTGATCAATGAATAGATGAATGGGGGCATAGAATAAGTGCGCACTTTTTAATTGCACATGGGTTTTATAATCTCAAAAACATATGTTAACTTTTGTTCATAAAAAACAATTGTGCATCCTTTTTTGACTTGTAATATCTTATGTTGCCAATATAAGTAATCACTTTATACAACCTGTGACAGAAAACGTGAGGTTTCAATTTTCAACCTCAAAAAGATCAGATGTGAGTACATTAAAAGAATGTCTATAGTTTCTCAGTGAGCAAGATCATTATAAATCATATTTTTATTTTTTTTCCCAGAAACCATCAACATCACAGATGGAGGAGAGTCTAAAATGAAAGTCATTATAAATTTACCATTTTTTAGAAATATTTTCTGAGATAAGATTTACTTGAAAATTATAGAGTGATTTCTAGGACTTTCAGATAATATCTTTATATATGCTTAAAATTTTTCACCTGCCAAGGATTTCAAATTAAGCAGAAGCTCACCAATACTCCCATCATCATTTATCAACACACTGTTGTGTTTTGTTTTCTGAGAGGCCTTGCTTAACATGCCTTCACAGTGATGTGAGAAGAATTGCAATTGGACTGAAAAATATTTATCTTTCTTGAGATGTAGGACATTTGAATGTGACCTATGTGGTTATTTATCATCATTATTATTAATGCTACTACTGATAATTACAAATTTGTTTTATTCAGCCTTTGACCTTTCTATATCTATTATTCATTCTTCAGTAACCCATGTTTTCTGTTGTCTTCTTTGTTGGCCCCAGTCTACCTCTGAGGTTTTTGTTTTCTTAGTAATTGAAGGTTGAGGACAGGAAATCCAGATGACGAATGTCGTTATTAAAACCCTGGTATGGAGGGGCGCCTGGGTGGCGCAGTCGGTTAAGCGTCCGACTTCAGCCAGGTCACGATCTCGCGGTCCGTGAGTTCGAGCCCCGCGTCGGGCTCTGGGCTGATGGCTCAGAGCCTGGAGCCTGTTTCCGATTCTGGGTCTCCCTCTCTCTCTGCCCCTCCCCCGTTCATGCTCTGCCTCTCTCTGTCCCAAAAATAAATAAACGTTGAAAAAAAAAATAAAAAAAAAAATTCTTCTCTTAAAACCCTGGTATGGAGTTGCAAATAAAGAACAAAATGACAAAAAAATAGTTATCTTTGTATAACTATGTGGCAAAAAAAAAAAAAAAACAAACACAAAACAAAGCAAAAAAACCAAAAACACAAAATTCCAAGCTTAAATAAGAAATGAATGCTATTGTGTACATGCATATTCCACTTACACAGAGATATATAAGTAGGGTAATTTTTAATTTAATTGATATCGATAGGTTTATTTACATGATGTTTTTAAATATGAAGAAGCGCTTTTTTGGTGGTAGCTATTTGATATCATTATTGGGCTGTTTGATGTTTTAATCAGTACTGGGTTAAAATATATAATCCTAAATAACACACACACTAAATTGAGCCACGTGAAATTTCCAGTTGAACTCATTTTTTCTTTTTTTTTACTTGAAAAGGGGTCCCTTCATCTGGCTCAACCTGCTATGAAAATAACCGTGAAATGAAAATTATTTAACTACTTTAACAGCCTGAGATCTGCTCAGCCATAGAAAGTCAACCATTTCTCAAGTATGGAGTGAGGTCATTAAAAACTTGAAAAACTATGCTCTCCTTGGAAAAAGACTTCCAATTTTTTGAAATACTACAACTGTAGAATGTACTTTAGAAAAAAAATGGGAGCGATTGTAAGAAGAAATTTTTTAAAAATTGATACTGGGAAAATGTGCGGTTGACTTTAAAATTCTTGGGAGTATTCATTTGGGATTGTTTTTGAAATATTACTCCATGGAAACAACTGCTTATTAGTTCACTTGGTCCCAGTTCAACACTGAATTGAAGGCAGTATCTCATTACTGTGCCGTCTGGTAACTTTTCAAAAGTTCCCTCTGAAGTCTTCTCTGAGAAGCATCATTAAAGATTCAATAGACAAATAAGTCATCTCATTTGTCCCCACGTGTAGTGTATACATCTGCAATTCTGAATAAACTATAGTACGATAGTGCCTCAAAAGCAAATGTGAAAAGACATAGGACCAATGGGCCAATCTAAAAAATTCAGCTTTGGTTTAAAGGATAAAGGAAAAAAGGATAAGGAAAAAACCAAATACTTTTCCTTCCTTCAAGTAATTCATCTTCAGATGGTGGTAATATGTACAGAGTATTTGCAAATAGAGACATTAAAGCATCCATCATTAAATCATCTTCTTTTTTTTTTTTTTTCTTTTCAAAGGCAGTTTCTCATCCTTTATCTAGCCTTTTAAGTAAGTTGGTCATGGTAATTCCTATGTGTCCTTCTGGAATACAGTGATGAGCTTGTGAATGCTTGTTCATAAAATTAGGGAGAAAAAAAGGGAATTGGAAAGTAAATATGAAATAGAAAAAAAAAAACCCACAGGGAAATGAGGATAAGGAGAGGCTATACATATGCCAAATAAACACACACACACACACACACACACACACACACAGTCCTTCTCAGCTGGTGGTGTTCAAAAACCACCATTGTAAATTGAAAATGAGTACAATATACACTGATGAAAAAGCTTTGGTTTGTGTGAAATGACTGCTGTGAATGTCAAAGAGAATTTTGCTTACCACATCAAATGGAAAACTTTGGTGCTCTTGTGTGAATAATAGAGCCTAATATGTCTCACAGTCAGCCATATAATGGTCTTGGTTAGACTAAACACTATGGCAGAAACATTGAGTTAGTAAGAAAAAAAGAAATGAGGTGTCAATGATGAAAACTTATTTCAGAGAGTAAGAATTTGATGCTAAGCATTATAATGAACAAAGAGTGCAAACGGTTTTTTTTAGGGGAATCTTATTTGGGTTTTCCCAAATTTTAAAGTCAAATCTAGGGGCGCCTGGGTGGCGCAGTCGGTTAAGCGTCCGACTTCAGCCAGGTCACGATCTCGCCGTCTGTGAGTTCGAGTCCCGCGTCAGGCTCTGGGCTGATGGCTCAGAGCCTGGAGCCTGTTTCCGATTCTGTGTCTCCCTCTCTCTCTGCCCCTCCCCCGTTCATGCTCTGTCTCTCTCTGTCCCAAAAATAAATAAAAAACGTTGGAAAAAAAAATTAAAGTCAAATCTAGGGGCACCTGAGTGGCTCAGTCGGTTAAGCATCAAGTTCAGCTTAGGTCATGATCTTGCCATTCCCAAGTTCGAGTCCCACGTCAGGCTGTGTGCTGACAGCTTGGAGCCTGGAGCCTGTTTCAGATTCTGTGTCTCCCTCCCTCTCTCTGCTCCTCCCCCACTTAGGCTCTGTCTCTCTCAAAAAGAAACATTAAAAAAAAAAAGTCAAATCTATATGGCTCACCAGAAGCTAGAATTCAGTAAACATTTGTTGTAGTCATAATATATGATAGGTAAAGGATTGTTTACTAGTTTCTACCTTTAAGGACCACACTATCTAGAGAGGAGGCACATAAGCAAACCAATCATTACAATGCACTATAATAAACAACATAATAGAACTGCAATAAGTATAAAATGGGGCCTAATTAAAGGTTTTGAGATTGTGAGTTAGGGCAGACTCTTGGAGTAGTCACGTTGAAAGTGAATCTTGAAATGTCCCCTGGAATGAGCCAAGTGGAAAGACGGTGAGAAAAGACAAAACAAAACAAACAACAACAACAACAACAAAACGCATATTCAAAGCCATGAAGTGAAAAAGCATGGAATGTTTGGTAAAGTACATGTAGTCTATATAGCTGGATTGCAGAGTATGGATGGAGGAGTAGAAGTGAGCCTCTTCTAGCTACCAACTGCCACATAACCACCTTAGTTAGAATGTCATCCAGAACCCTGTCTCTTCTCCTTCTTTAAAGATGCCTGAATGGTCTCCTTTCTTTTCAAGCTCTAACACCCTGGGTCCTTGCCAAGGAGAAGTCACTCCTGTTCCATTTAGCATCGGACAGGCTGGCAGGTAGACGTTTATCGTCCATTTATTGCTACATCCAAACACTCTTCCCACCTTTCTAGGAAGAGGATCTACAAAAATCATTATCTTATGATCTCATTCTAATTCTTTTCCTTGTAGCCCGTCCAAGAGCTTCATTGAATCTATATGCCAAGTTTAGGGTGGTGAGAACAAGGGTGTGTAGGGCCAGTACAAGTTCTGGAATTTTTTATTCAGGGTGAGAACTAAGTAAGGTCTAAGGATTGACTTGATCATCTTTATTGAAGTTCTAAAACTAAATGCAATAATTAGAAAATTAAGTTAGATAGGCTATGATTACCCTTGGATGAGCATGTGTCTATTGGAATGTCTATGAAAAAGCTGTACAATTTTGATAACGATTAGATTTATTTCTAGTTAGTTGAAATTTTATTGTGGGTATAAATCTGAAAATTAGTAAAGTTTGGTGAACTGAAACCTGATCAACTTGCATCCTTAATGAACCCTGAATTCTACCTTCTTATATAAACAGCAGGTGAGAAAAATGAGGTAAGCTCCTATCAGAGGTTCATTTCAAGGATCAGGGTTCATGAGTGGTAAATTACATTGTTTAGTCACTAAAGGTGTTTATATGTATATTTGCAGAGGGAAGTAAAGTTTATTATTGCTAATGAAGACTTTGATGGTTATGAAATTTTGGTTGTGAAAGGTTGTATTCTATTTAGTGTACTGTGTTTTTATGGCAGGAAGATAAAGTAGGGTGCTGTAGAAGTCTGAACTCTGTGTGTGTGGGTCTGTCTGTCCGTGTTCCTGAAGGCCGCCCAGTTAAAAGTAACTGTTCTGCCGAAGTTGTTATTAGGTCACTTTTCTGTTTAATATAGTGTTTACTATATTCCACATATTACAAATATTAGCAAATTTAGTGCACATAACACAAGGAGGTAAGTTTTATTAGTATGCTTGTTTTGTGAATGAGGCAACTGAGACCCAATGAGTTTGAGTAACCTGCCCCAAAACATAGGGCTGGCTAGAAAAATGGTAAAGGTGGGATAGAAGCTCAGGAAGCCTGGCTGTAATTGATACTCTTGATACTCATGAATATATTATGCAATAAGAGGGATGGATTTTGTAGTGCAGTAGGTTCAAAAATACATTTCCAGGAAATATACCAAGAGGTGTTAGGCTGAGGGTATCAAATGAAGACAGCTTCTTGAATCTCTTAAGGTTTTCTCCATGGCTTACCAAACTGGAACCCCAAAATATCACACCTCAAAATCTCAGGGATGCTACTCACATGATTGATAATCATGCCATTTGCGACTGACTCCTTTGTCTAATATTTGCACTCCAACTACAATTTTATGTTCCCATTATCATTTTACATTGTATACTTTCTTCATTAACTCTAAGATATTATTTATTATAAAATAGTTTATGTACTACTGTAATGGAAGAAACACTGCCAATCAAATCATAATACGCTGGTATCTTATGTAGAATTTTTATATTGTAGTTAGGAATAAAACTTGCATAGAAAGGTGTTTTAGTCATATGCCACTTTTGCGCATATATAACACAGGACATAAAATAAACTGATTGAGATATTCCTAAAACTTCCCACATATTGTATTTGAATCCTTTGAGTTACCTTTCATTGGTAGAAGTTTTTATTTAAACTCCAGTTAGTTAACATACAGTGTAATATTAGTTTCAGGTACAGCATGGTGACTCAACACTTCTATACAACACCCACTACTCATCACAAGTGTACTCCTTAATCCTCATCACCTATTTAACCCCCCACAGCACCTCCTCTTTGGAAACCATCAGTTTGTTCTCTGTGGTTAAGAGTCTGTTTCTTGGTTTGCCACTCTCCCTTGTTTTCCTTTGCTCATTTGTATTATTTCTTAAATTCCACACATGAGTAAAATCACATGGTATTTGTCTTTCCCTGTGTTATTTCGCTTAGCATAATACCCTCTAGTTCCATCCATATTATGCAAAAGGCAAGATTTCATCCCTTTTGATGGCTGAATAATATCCCATTGTATATACATACCACACCTTCTTTATCCATTCATCAATGGATGTGCATTTGGGCTGTTTCCATAATTTGGCTATTGTAGGTAATGCTGCTATAAACATCAAAATGCATGTATCCCTTTGAAGTATTATTTTTGTTTTCTTACTACCTAGTAGTACAATTGCTGGATTATAGGGTAGTTCTATTTTAACTCTTTGAGGAACCTCCATACTGTTTTCCATAATGACTGCGCCAGTTTGCATTTCCACCAACAGTGGAAGAGGCTTTCTCTTTTTCTGCATCCTCACCAACACCTGTTGTTTCCTGTCTTAATTTTAGCCATTTCTGACTGGTGTGGGATATCTCATTGTAGTTTTATTTGTATTTCCCTGATGACGAGTGATATTGAGCATCCTTTCATGTGTTATGGCTGATGTCAGAGCACTTACTGCCTTTGTTCTCTACTAAAATCTTTAAGGTTTCAGGTCTCACATTTAGGTTTTTAATCCATTTTGAATTTATTTTTGTATATGCTGTAAGAAAGTGGCCCCCTTTCTCTCTTTTGCATTTTGCTATCCGGTTTTCCCAACACCATTTCTTGATTGGATATTCTTTCCTACTTTGTCGAAGATTAGTTTACCATATAGTTGTGGGTTCATTTCTGGCTTGTCTAATTTGCTCCATGATCTATGTGTCTATTTTTGTGCCAGTATCATACTGTCTTGATCACTACAGCAATGTTATGTAACTTGAAGTACAGAATTGTCACGCTTCCAGTTTTGTTTTTCCTTTTTCAAGGTTGCTTTGGCCATTCAGGGTATTTTGTGGTTCCATACAAATGTTAGGATTGTTTGTTCTAGCTCTGTGAAGGATGCTGGTGGTATTTTGATAGGGATTACATTAAATGTGTAGATTGCTTTTGGTAGTATAGGCATGTTAATAATAATTATTCTTCTAATCTATGAGCATGGAGTTTTTTTTTTCCATTTCTTTATGTCATCTTCAATTTCTTCCATCAGTGGTTTATAATGTTCAGTGTACATGTGTTTGACCCCCTTGGTTAGGTTTATTCCAAGGTATCTTACTGTTTTTGGTACACTTGTAAGTGGAATTGATTCCTTGATTTCTTTCTGCTGCTCCATTAGTGGTGTATAGAAATGCAATAGATTTCTGTACATTGATTTTGTATCCTGTGACTTTACTGAATTCATATATCAGTTCTAGTAGTTTTTTTTGGTTTTTTTTTGGTGGAAACTTTCAGGTTTTCTATATAGAGTATGATGGCAAATATCTGCAGGTGGTAAAAGTTTAACTTCTTCCTGGTGGATTTGGATACCTTTGATTTCTTTTTGTTGTCTGATTGCTGAGACTAGGAGTGCGAGTACCATGTTAAATAACAGTGGTAAAAAAGGACATCACTGTCTTCATCCTAAAAATTTGGGGAAAGCTCTCATTTCTTCCCCATTTAAGGTGATAGTGGCTGTGGGTTTTTCATATATGGCCTTTATGATGTTGATGTATGTTTCCTCTAAAGAGTCTTTTGAGTTACTTTTCAATTCTAAGTCAACAATGACATTTTTTTGTATGCAGAATCATCTTCTTTCCCATAAAGAATATTGGGGATTTAGCATTTTTAAAAGGTACCCCACTTGACTGTTGCCTGGCTGTCAGAACAAAACAAAACAAAACAAAACAACAACAACAAAACTGTCTTAAGATATATTCCAACTTAATAGACACCAAAATGTGGGGTAAAATTAGTATCTTGGAATTGATGAAATACACCATATAGTACTGAATGAGTGTAGTGCATGAGAAATCCTGTAACAACTTGATAAAGATGACCAGGCTATGAGCATGTCCAATCAGCTGTCAAAGAGGCTAGAAGGAATGGAACACAACCATCGAAGCCAAAGTCTACTCATCACAAGAATATTCCATGACACAGAGTAGATGCTGAATAAGTGGTCTTTGAATGAGTGAGCCCCAGTTTTATAGTAGAGTTAAGCATTATTTCATACTAATGTATTAAGAACTGTAATTATGTAACAACTCACATATTAACTGCAGAAAAATTTTAATTACTCTGGATAAATATTTAACACTCTGAATTTTATTGAAGCAATGTCTTTGGCTTGGTTTTTCACAAACACTACAAGTTTGGGAGATGAAAACGTTTGAATACACAAAAACAATGGTGTTGGTCAAGTGAGCTTCTAAAATGTGCATAAGGCATGCAGTGATAGAGAATGGATGCTTGTGTGTGTTTGGTCAGACTAAATAAAAAGTAAAATAAATGAGATCTTGTGTTAAGCTCATAATACTAAATGAAGAATCTACTTGATTTCCTTTTTCCTTTTTTAGCACAGTTTATGTATTTCATCAGATAGAATGACAATCTTTTCATCATTAATCACAGAAAGGTATGTAATTTCTTTTCCTTTGAATTGTATTGATTATCATAGCTTCTAAGACTATAGACTGGTAGGCAGCAGTAAATCTTAGACTGTCTGCTAACATCTTTTTTATCAGTATGATTTTATTCCAAGCTCAATACCCATATACTGATTTGCTAAAGTAATAATTGTCAGAGCCCTGGCTTATCCCAACCATAGTGAACCTACCTTTTAAACAAGTGTGTTTGGAGGAGAAATCATCAAACAGCTGCAGGCACAGAGCCAAGAGGATGTTTAGTTTTTAAAATAAAAGGCAAAGTGGGGAAGAGAGTATGTATTTCTAAAGTAGTTTATAATGTATACTATAGCCTACACTAATTTCTGATGACTTCAAGAAGTGGAACCAAAGGTGAAAAAAGGGTTAGGTTCAGAGTAAGGGCATATGTTCTGGTGGTTATTTCTACTCAAAGATGGAATAGCCTGTTTCTGGTATTATAAATTTCCAGTTACTTGAGATATCGAATCCTAGGTTGTACAACAGTTGTTAAGGATGACATCATGGTGACTCAGTCATCACCAGATAAACTAACTAGGGGACTCATAATATCCCTTCCAACCTTGAGCTTTTATGATACTCAGTAGACAAAAGGGGTGGTAACAGAAATATAATAAATGTAATACATCTTGGCTTACAGGCTGAAAATAAATAATGATATGTGAAAATACTTTGTGATATATTTTAAGACAAAGTCCCTGAGAAGCCTTGTTCTTTTAAATATGTACTCTATACCCTTAATCTTTATTCTTTTTATCCTTTTCCATATTTCTGCATATCTCCATATTCTGCTTGAAAATCATAAGGCTTTTCACAGGGTAGTCTAAGTGGATTTTTGTCTCGTATTATCTGTATTGGTACCATCCCCAGTTGATTCATTTATGTCTTCACTATAGTGCTATACTGTTTTATGCATAATTTGAGTAGCATAGTGAAATAATTTTTCTTTACTTTGTAAAAATTGCTAGTAACAAGTGAGTTCCTTAAATTTATTCATTCACAAATAATATTTTAACTCAGTGTATACCAGACATCTCAAGGATCTTGATTGTTGAGAGAAAGTTCTCCATGGATTTCTTGGGTTCCTACGTGTTCCAGGCCTTCTGAGTAAAGGACATGTTTGAATACAAAAAAGCACTGGAGTCTGGAGATACTGTGTAGTACCGGGAGATGTAGAAACATGTCTCTTCTTGTCAACGTCCCAAGGCAGAAAAGATAGGCCTTCTCCTTTGCCTCCATAGTGGCATTTGCTTACATTTCAATGTAATAAATCCAGAGACGTCTTCCCTTTCCCCTAAAGGAGTTTCCAATACTTCAGATTAATGACTTCTCTCTCCTTCAGGGGTGTGGACAAGCACTTGTACCAGTCGCCTCTGGAACCTTTTTTGAAGTTTCCTAAATTTGGGGCTCCTCTCTTAGGGTACATACTACTGCGCATGCAGACAAATAACTACCCCTCATTTCATCAACTGTGTTTTTGCTCTAACAAATGGTCTGTTTGACCCTGAGAAATAGGACTAAATATGATAAACCATGTCATACTAACCTAAACAGCTTGCAAGTAGGGTAAATCTCAGACTCTTTAAAACTTTTGGCTTAATATTGCTCTGCATCTATGCACACATGAGTATGTGCATGAATGCACACCCATGTTTATACAGGAGCAAAGGGAGGAAATAGGAAAGAGATGTATAATAAATAATTACCGGGGCGCCTGGGTGGCTCAGTTAGTTAAGCCTCCAACTCTTGATCTCAGCTCAGGTCTTGATCTCAAGGTCATGAGTTCAAGCCCAGTGTTGGGCTCTACACTGGGTGTGGAGTCTACCTTAAAAAAATCATAAACAGGGGCGCCTGGGTGGCGCAGTCGGTTAAGCGTCCGACTTCAGCCAGGTCACGATCTCGCGGTCCGTGGGTTCGGGCCCCGCGTCAGGCTCTGGGCTGATGGCTCAGAGCCTGGAGCCTGTTTCTGATTCTGTGTCTCCCTCTCTCTCTGCCCCTCCCCCGTTCATGCTCTGTCTCTCTCTGTCCCAAAAATAAATAAACATTGAAAAAAATCATAAACAGGGGCGCCTGGGTGGCTCAGTCGGTTGAGCGTCTGACTTTGACTCAGGTCATGATCTCGCAGTCTGTGAGTTCGAGCCCCACGTCCGGCTCTGTGTGGACAGCTCAGAGCCTGGAACCTGCTTCGGATTCTGTGTGTGTGTCTCTCTCTCTGCCCCTCCTCTGCTCATGCTCTCTCTCTCTGTCAAAAATAAGCATTAAAAAATTTTTGTTAATCATAAACAAATACATGAATAAATAATAAAATAGAATAATTTGTGAAATAAAGCAAAGTGCTAAAGGAGCATAGAGGAGGAAACCAATTACAAGGCTAGTGAATATAGAGTATTTAAAAAGTGCTTTGTAAAATATCAGTTTAGTACAACTTGAAATTAGACGCAGGAAGAGTTCTGTAATTAAATCTGTCCAATCACCTAGGGAGTTTATCTTCCAACAACATGAAATCACAGACTTCTTCTCTGCCTCTTGCTTTGTCTGTAGTGAAAGCTTTCTCCCAGTACCTTATTTCCAGGTCTTACCCGAATTACTTGGCTTATATCCTTGTGGACAGCAAGTCATTATCTCCCGTTTCTCACTCTTCTGGTTCCTTCCCAGATGACTGAGGGCTTCCTGCGACCCTGAGGCCTCCTTCAGGATTTGTGTAAGAAGAGGATTGCACATTTTGCACTTTCCTCTGAGGACTATTCCTTTAAATGACAGATAACAGAGTTAGGAAAACAAATAGAAAAAACACATCAGAGCCGTATCACTTACATTTTGTAATGAAAGAGTCAGTTATCATATTGCCCCATCACTGAGAACCTGCTGGGCATCTTACTTAGTTCCTAAAAGGGACAACTGTTCTGTGCTCATATGTAGCAAGAAGAATTATTTTAATCTTCGCTGTAACAGACCAGACTTATTAGATAATTTCAGTTGATTTAGTTCTCCTCCCTCTCTGTCTCTGTCTCTCTTTGTCCTGAAACACTGGCAAAAATCAATTTCCCAAATTGTTCCTTTTGTGTCTTCCCTTGTCTGGCAACACTGGGGCTAGTGTTGGAAGCCACATGTGTACTCCAATGTAACCTTAGTCCCACTGTTCCCAGATAAGGGGAGACAGAGAAGTGGGGCTTTGTTGGGACCAATTCTTCCATACTCTGGCAATCACCTCTGCTTCCTAGAGTATGGAAGGCTTGGTCTCTGCAGAGCCTCACTCCTGCTGTCCCTTCCCAGAGCCAACCTTAATGAGCAGACATGTCTCCATTCCGATAAAGTGCTGTAGGAGGAATTTAACTTTGTGGGCAATACCCCAAGTTATTGGCCTCCTCCTACAGTGCATGGCCCAGCCATGCTAATCAGCTTAGATTTCGAGACCTGATTGGTCTCACAGACCAGTCTCAATGTGAGTTTGAAGCTGAGAGGTGATGGTTCCATAATGACTTAGCACCCAAGAAAATTTCAGAAATACTAAATATTCCTTCATGCTGACTAGCCTAGACACAACCATGGGATTAGCACTCCAGGTATATGCAAGTACACTAGTGACCGTTTTATACAGTCACCATTCCATACCCGGCAACTATTCTAGACACACTGACAGACTGAACAGACCATCCCAAAGAGACTGACTGTCCCTAACCACAGACTGTTCCCCACCTCCACCTGAGAGACACCTGCAATCTCACTCTCTTACCCATAGGGCTTTTAGTACATTGGACATAGAAAGCTATGATGGCCCTAAGGCCTCTGTGGAAACTTCCACCCTATGAAATGTTGTGGTATATTTTCTTAAAGTTCAGCCGAGCTTGGTTTCCAAAATGATGATTGCATCTAATGATTATCCACATGTGCAGTGATAATAATAGCTATCACTTGTTTAGTTCTTACTATTCAAAGAGTACTTTATATAATGAGTGCTGTACATATATATATATATATATACATATATCAAAAATATATATGTGTATATATATGTATACATTTAATAGATGAGAAAAGAGAAACAATGAAGAATTAAATATCTTACACACACACACACACACACACACACACACACATATGGGGGGGGAGGGAGGGCACGAGCGCACTAGTACTTGGAGAATCAGGTAGTAATCCTGTGCAACTGGACGAGAGCTCTCATTCTTAACCAGTATTTCCAACTAAATGTCTGATTTTTCATATATTGACAGTAATAGGTTGCAGGATAAGTGACTTTTCTATAAAAATTCTCTGTTGCTGAATGTTCAGTTAACATTTTTGTTTGAATTTATCTTTCATTTAACAGTTAGCATGTGTTTCTTTCATACAGTGTTTAAAAAGGATATAATACCACATTCCATTATAGGAATAGACTTTTGAATGAATTTGATAATTTATTTCCAAACTTCTAAAATGTCAAAAGACCATAATAATTTTTCTGTAAGAAGCATAACATCCAGTTGATGACAAAACTTTCTGGTCTACCTCCCTGAAATAGGAGTTAGGGCTGGTGCAGTCTTCTCACTCTTTTAGAATCAAAGAAGTCTCATAGGCACAGGGTTGAACCTGATGGAATAATCCATAGACATGCACATTATATGTACATTTCCATACATAACACATTATAGCATCATTAGTATCATCATCAGATGGTTGCTTTTCATTGACTTTAAAGCCCTGTAAAGCTCAGCTGCACCTTAGGAAAATACAGGATTTCACAAGAGAGAGTATAAGAAATACTATTTGGGCGAGGGAATAAAGGGATAGCAGAAGAATCCTATGCCTGTTCTGGAGGCTCTCTTCATCCTGAAATTGCTACCTTCTTGTTTATTTTCAAAGTAATCAAAATATCAAGTTTAAAAATCAGAAATTATCCCATGATGGTAGCAATTAGGTGAAACAAATCCCCAAGTCAAACCTCCATGCGTGAAAGTTGGGCACTCTCTTCACTGACCCTTTTGCCTCTAAGGTATTAAGATAAATCAAGTTTACTGAAGTCTACTAGAGAAGAGAAGAGTAATCATAAAGAAGCCAATATTTATAGAAAGTTGGCATGAATTATTCAGACGGGTAGGAAAACTTTCTGAAATACCCTGGTATCTAACAAAGATTTGACATTATCTCCCAAAGATAAAATGTTTGCCTAGGACTTGTTCTGTGTTCCTTCCATTATCCTAATCACTTTAGAGAACTGTTTTTTAGCTTTGAATGTACGTTTTCACTTGGCGGGATTTAAACTTAAACTTACCTGGGCCAGAGCTTCTGATTTAATTGAGTTGAAATGTGGCCTGGGCATGGAGATTTGGAAAAGTTCCCCAGGTAACTGTATATGCAGCCAGAGTTTAAAACCGCTGCTTTAGTGTAAGTCTGTCCTATCTTCACTTCTCTTCCCAGAACAGCTTCTCTGTGCTCCCTCTCCCCTTCCTGTGCACATTTCTCTCCTCTTGTCTGAACCAGGAAGAACTGAGAGGTGTACAGACTGCAGACATTTGCTCTTACCCACGAGATATTAATTCATGCTACTTGCCTGATAACTGTTCAGCTCTGAATAGTGGTAGAAATAGTATACATATTGCAGAACCAAGAGTTTTTAGTGTATAATAAATCCAGATTATGACTGTGTGATCAACCAATCTGAGGATGTTTTGAATGATATTTTAAGAAAATTCCAGAAAGAATGAAAATTTTTGTTACTGACATAACAGAGAGGAGTAAACTTATATTCTAGGGCTTGTTATATTTGTGAGAATAAGACTTCATGGTCATAAAAATTTGGCAAACCCTGGGTAAAAAGGAAGCTAAGCAGTTTTTCCCCTATAGGATTCTTTGAATACTTAATTTACTACTATGCATGGGCCTATTTTAGAGTACTTATTATTCAGCATTAACAAACTTATTTGGACCTTTTAAATATTAATTGGGGAAATGAATTTTTTAGAACACTGTTTCCCTTCTCCTGGGATTTGTTTTTTTTTTTTTTTTTTTTTTTTTTTTTTTTTTTTTTTTTTTTTTTTTTTTTTTTTTTTTTTTTGCTTTCTCTTCCTCCTGCTTGAAGCCAAGAAGCTTAAAAAACTTTTTTTTTTAAAAAGGGAATTTCATGTATTAGGGAGCTAAAAGAACAATAGAGTATTGGGTGGACAAATAGATGCATGCAGTTTATCAAATGCCATGAGGGCACATGTAGTACTAGATGATAATTTAATAAGTCCAGTATGTGGTGCATAGATGAACTAAACTACTGATATGAATATTGTTCATATATGAATTCTTTCATGTATTCTTAGAGGTATTTGTTAAGACTTTACGGATGACCTTACTAGGTTTAGAACTTTCAGATAGTTAGATAGCTTTCATATAGACACATTTCATGTAGTTGGGAAACAACATGTATTTTTCTCTCATGCTAGGATTTTTTTGTGTGGTATCCTCAGGAGATTGCAAAATAGTAGCAGTGTTGATAAATGTAATATTGTTTTATTATTTTGACAGTTGAAACAAAGCCCTACCCCTTAAATCCCTTAAAACCTACCCCTTAAAACCCCTTCCCCTTGTGGAATTAGTACCCAGTATGGAAAACCACGAGATAGTTCTCGAAGAAGTTAAACACAGAATTCCCATATGGCTTAGCAATTCCACTCCTAGGTATTTACTGAAAAGAATTGAAAACCGGGACTAAAACAGGTACTTTTACACCAATGCTAATTGAAACATTATTCCCAGTAACCAAAAAGTGGAAACAACCTAAGTGACCATCAACAGATAGGCAGATAAACACAATGTAGTGTGTGTGTGTGTGTGTGTGTGTGTGTGTGTGTGTATACATGTATATAGTATATTTATGTGTATAATTGAATGTTATTCAGCCATAAAAAGAAATAAGGTTTGATATATGCTACAACATAGGTGAACCTTGAAAGCACTATGTTGCATAAAATAAGCCAGATGCAAAAGAACAGATATTGTGTGATTCTTTAAAGTATCTAGAATAAGCCAGTCCATGGAGATACAAAGTAGATTAGTGGTTACCGGGGGCTGTAGAGAGGGTGAAATGAGAGGAATTACTAAAGGGGTTTGGGATTGCTATTTGGTGCAGTCACAAAGATTTTTGAATAGATCCTAGTTAGGAATGCACAAACTTGCAAGCACGATAAATGCCACTGAGTTGTACACTTAAAAATGGTTAACATAGCCATTTTTATTATGTGGATTATACCATGATAAAAACATGTGAAAATAATTTAGTGGTTTAAAATACAATTCTTAGATGTGCTCAGGATTCTGACAGTTAAGGATTCCACTTGTTTAGTTAGGGACTTTGGGTTCATGTAGTGCCTGCTGGGGCTTCTCCCATGTCAGTTGGCGGCTGTGACTCCAACATCCTAACTGGCTTCAGTTCTCTACCTGGAAGATTATACTGGCTTTCAGCAAGGAGCTCAGCTGAGGTCTTAGCCAGCAGCTTTGCTTATCCTCCTTGCCAGTATCTTGACATAGCTACTTGGGCTTCCTCACCACATGGTGGCTACGTTCCAAGAAGAAGATTCCAAAATTTAAAGGCAGCGTTTGCTTTTCTTTTAAGGCCAGATCAAAGGTCAACTCCTTCGCTCCTGGTGCATTCCATTTGTCAAAGTAGGCCGTAAAACCAGCCAAGATTCAAGTGGAAGAAACAGACTTTCTCTCTTGATTATTAACTGGAAAATTCACATGGATAAGGTCATGTGAATTGGGTGTTATCGTTGCAGCCATTTTTGGAAACAAAGGATAGTAGAGTGTTGTATCTATTATGAAAGTTAGAATACATTCCTTATTGACCTTCACCCATGGAAAATGGCCTGAGTGTGACAATAATTCTAAACCTCTTTTACCATCTGGGGGGAAAAGATACAAGTACAAAAGTGGCCTCTACATGAAAGAGTGTGTATGATGATGACACTAGAAATCTGTACTCCTCCTTCATACCATTGCCTCAGTTTTCGTTTGTTTTCTGAATGTTTGTTCATCCCATCCTTGTACCCATACTATTTTTGTCCTTGTCTATACAAACAAATGTCACTTTTGGTATTCTGGGTGCAGTGGAATATAAAATCAGTTCCTCATAATGGTGTAAATGAAAACATGTGTAGTAAGAGAAAAAACTCAGAACCACAGATTTATGAAAATCCAAGGTAACCAACACATGCACGACACAAGCAAGGGATACAATTATCACTGTATTGTCCATAACGTAATATTTTAATTTTATATATACACTGTTTCAGTTCCCTAAAGAGACTTGAATATTCACTGGGCTTGTTCTTTAACATCTCAATTCCTTATCAAAAGCATCCATATACACACAGACACGTAGAGTTCTGTGTTTTGAAGCTCTGCAATATTTACAAGTTAAACAGACAGGATGCTTGCCCTCTAGCAATTTTTATTAAAGCTGATAACATTTTCTTAGCACATGTATTTGATATCTCTAAAAGCTCCCCCATCCCCATATGCCTAACTTCATTTTATAGTAATTTGGGGTGCTTTTTCTCCTTTTTATCATAATTTCTTTGAGTGAGTGTTCACTCTATGGCACAATATGTGAGATGGGAGAATCACTATTTACATGATTCTGTCATAGTCTTTAACTGTTTAAATAAAGAGCCAGGGGTCTCATTTGTTTGGCTGCTAAAGAGCAGTTCCAACTCTGGCATCAAGCTTTTATTTGTAATAATAAAAACAAAACAGCATTAGCAAACAAACAAACTAAAGCAAACACTTACTGAATATTTCATATGTGCCAGGCGCTCAAGTACCTTACAAGCATTCTATCATGTGATACTCAAAATGGCCCTACAAGTTAAGTACCATTATGTCCCTGTTTGACAGATAGGGACACTGAGGCTTGTCACCTCTCTGAAGTCATCCAGCATGTAAGAGCCAAGAACTCAAACTGGACCTGATGACTCTGGAGCTTATGCTCTTAATTGCTATTATGCCTCATCCCAGAAGTTTCCAGTGTGTACTCGTGGCCTCATTCTCCTGTTCTCATTCTGTTAAGACAATTTCAGGAGGGCCCTATTTTAGAGCTGCTGTGTAGGGAACATTTGAATCAGCTAATCCATTTTTGCTGAAAACAAAACAACATTTGCACCACCATCTCCACAGTGAATGGGGTATATTATATTAAGCAATCAGAATGTAAGACAATAACAATAAAGTATCTGTGGCAGGAAGCAAGTCAGGACTCGACTCTACAAGCTCTCCTCAAATGATCCTTCCCAAGTCTGGAGGTGATCCTAGGACAAATCAGGACCAATCTCTTCAATCATATTCTGTGTAGCATTAGCCAAGCCTCTCATTATTGGGCCAGAATGCACAGCTTTACTCCAAACTGTGATGGCCCTTACACTGTTTTCATGATTATTAAAATAGGATCACCAATCTATTCCTTCAGGAATAAAATCATTGATTGAGTTTACATACTTGATCAGCCTTACTGATGGCAAAGTAGAACCAATATGCAACAGAAAGATTCACAGGCCAGCATGGTCATTGAGGGCATCCAGAAGACATGGGATTTTTTAGACACAGAAAAGGGAAGGTGCTTTTACAGTGTACACAAATGTCACACTTCTACATAATGAGAAGTTTGAATATTCACTGGGCTTGTTCTTCCTTGTCTACATGTGTTTTATTTTATTTTATGTTATTTTTTATTTTTTAGACAGAGAAAGAGTGCAAGTGTGGGAGAGGGGCAGAGGAGCAGAGGCGGGTGGAGGGAAGAGAGGGAGGGAGGGAGGGAGAATCTTAAGCAGGCTCCATGGTCAGTACAGAGCCAGATGGGGGGCTTGATCCCACAATGTGGGATCATGATCTAAGCTGAAATCAAGAGTCAGATGGTCAACCCACTGAGCCATTCAGTCACCCCATTCATGTAATTTTACATAAATAAGTGTCTTATTCACTTGAGAAATGTCAGTTGAGCATCAGCTGGGAAGCAAACACTGGCAAGCACTGGGAAACAGACTTTCATTACTCTGGAAAATAATGTGAACATACTATAATGATACAAGCTTTAATGGAGAACTTGTAAGTCCATATAAAGATAAAATGAGAAATTCTTAGGAGTTTGTTTTTGACAGCTGATTCCTTTTGAAGGACAAGTTCAATTTCATTCTAAACAGGTAACGGAACATATAAATTTAGTTATACAGATTAGTAAAATAAAGGTTGTTGGATTTTTGTACTGGTGGATGTCAATAAAATTCTTTCCCCTGCATTTATAGTAAACATAAGTGGTACATAAAAAATTCCAAGTAACTTGAATGAAAGTTGAGGGCACTTTTTGTGAGAGGAAGGGTGGGACTAATTTGAGGAAAACATCCATAAAATATCCCTCATGACTGTAGGAATATAGTAAATGAAGCTTTCTCTTTCAATGGCTAGATCTTACTGAGTAGACCTTAAATAAGTTTTGGCTTCATGTCCGATGCGAATGAGAAATTTTCTGAAAATCTGGGCGTACCTAAAGTTTTCCCTTAGGATTTCAAAAAGGTATGCGAAGAAAGGAAAACGTGTGCAATTACGGCAGTGAAAGTGATGAAAACAAGGAAACTAAATCTCAGAGAAAACCAAGGCTAAATCCTGTTATACTGTATGTCTGTTGAGGGTTTCAGAGAGTTGTGTGCGAACTCATGCTAATTTCAGGGCCCTGACAGAGCAACCACTCTCTGGGGCCCTGCGCATTGCTTTCACAGTAGAATGTCATGTGGCCACAGCTGAATTCAGAAAGGTGGTTAATTACAATACTATCATGTGACTGAAAGATGAGAGAGAACCCACTATTTGTTAACCACTCCAGTGGCTAATACAACATATTTGACATAAAGGTTGCATTTACCTAACATGAGTCGTGGTCTTAAAAATTAAGCAAAAAAAAAAGACATGACATGCAATGATTGGTCAATATCACCTTTCCAACCTACCATCATCTTGTTGGCTCAGGAAAAGCAGAAATGTCATTATTCCTCATTTTTGCTACAATGGACCTTAACACAAGTCCCGCTGGGTAGTCTTAGATGGAAGCAAATACTTAGCAGATATTTTCACACTAGCACCCAAAGCAAGTGTGCTTTAGAACTCGCTTTGTGTATTGTACACAGTAAAAAACATTGAGGAATAAGACATCCTTTAGTGATATCAAGGAATGGAAAATTGGATGTAAGAAGAAAAAGTGTAAAAATTGTAAGTGATCCTAGCACTCCACTGAAGAAGAAAGTAACATGTATCTACCAGTGGGCATGGTGGCAAGCATGGAGGGGGCGAGAAGAAAAGCCTATTTTGAGGTCTGTAAAAGCAGTTTCTCTGTCCCTGTCCCTGGTACTCACCTGTCAAGTAGCAATCAGGAGATTCCTCTTACATAGAGCAATCAGCATTGCACAGCCTTGGGATTTAAAAAGAAAGAAAATAACCTCCTACATTTCCCTGACTTGCATGTCAATTATCCCATTTTGCCAAAGCATAACAAAGTGTGACTCATATCTAGATTTAGTGTGGTAAAAACTCACTGAATGATAGGAATACAGAAATAATATTTAGGATGGAGAGAAAAAAAAGAGATGTTCTCAGCTCTCCAGGGTGATCCTTGAAACCAGACCCGAGAAAACAGAGATTAACTATTCTGCATGTCAACACAACCAAAAATGGCTTGCAGAGTATGCAGGCTTTCTATCCTAAGCCTTCTGGGACCAAATCATGTGAAGAACACTTTGCACGTGTTTATAGGGGAGGAGGGTTGGGGTGAAAGTGGAAGCGGAGTTCAGACAAAGACAAATAATAAATTTTTTATCAGTGTATGAAAATTAACATATGGGCATTTATACTGACCTTTCTCTGTAGTTAAATTACAGCAAATTAATCTTGTTACAAAAAAAATGTAACTGTGTAAATTTGAAGATCTAATTGGCTTTATTAAATGATTCATGCATTGGGCCAGCAGCCCATCTTGCAAGCAGAAGGGAGCTTCAAGGAGTTTTACAAAATGGAAGGTTTTTAAAAGAAGGAGTGTGGGGCAGGGAAGGTACTAGCAAGGAAAAGCATTGTTCCAGGCAAGATTGCTTTCCTTTACAGGGGAGAGCAGAGGTTCTTAACATGCAGATTATGTGATCTTTCTCTAGGAAATAGACAGGGCCCAAAAGGCACCTAACTTCAGGTGGTGACGGTCAGAAATCTCCTCACCGACCTGTTAAAACTACATTTCTGGGGAGGTTGAAGCTATAATTAGATAAGTTATTAAGCCCCAGTTTGGGGGTTCAGCCTAAGTGATGTCATTTTGGGCCTGTGGTTTTCTTCTTAACAGTCCCTATGCAGCCACTCTGTAGGTTTGGTACTGCTTCCTGTTGTAATGTTTTGAATCCAAATTTGTTTATTAAGTCCAACCAGGTTTCTTAAGGAGCATCATCAGTAGAACAGTCCACACGACACCAAAGAAGGCTCAATAGGTATGATGCAGAGCATTTGCCAAGTGCTAAAACTCCAAGCAGTGAATAAAGAAACAGGAAGAGTAATTCCCAAACTCTTTAAGATACTCTTGGTTTTACAAAATAAAACAAAAATATTTTAACCCTTAAAACCCTTTAGACAGGTGTGCCTTGGTGGCTCAGTAGGTTGAGCATTTGACTTTGGCTCAGGTCATGATCTCACAGTTCGTGGGTTCTAGCTCCACATCGAGCTTTGCACTGACAGTGCTTCGGATTCTCGGGCTCCTTCTCTCTCTGCCCCTTCCCCACTAGCATTCTCTGTCTCTCTCAAATGTAAATAATCATTTAAAAAGTTTTTAAAAATCATTTAGACATCGAAACTGGATTTTTAATAGCAAACAACTCAACAGAATCGTTGGGTCCAGGCTACAAGACGGCTTTAAAAAGAAACATTAAAAATACTCTTTGAAGGGGCGCCTGGGTGGCACAGTCGGTTAAGCATCCGACTTCAGCCAGGTCACGATCTCGCGGTCCGTGAGTTCGAGCCCCGCGTCAGGCTCTGGGCTGATGGCTCAGAGCCTGGAGCCTGTTTCCGATTCTGTGTCTCCCTCTCTCTCTGCCCCTCCCCCGTTCATGCTCTGTCTCTCTCTGTCCCAAAAATAAATAAACGTTGAAAAAAAAATAAAAAAAAATACTCATTGAATTTAAATGTAAAGTTGTGTTTATCTTGTATTAACTAAAAGAGATTTGTAATGATTCTTGCCACATGCTTGTGCGCCTCTGGCTTTTGTAGGAGACCAGCTAAGAACTGAACAATAGAGGTGATTGATTTGAAGTCAGGAAGCCAGGGGATAATGCAATCTCAGCAAGCACTCACCATCTAATTTTGGGTCCAGACTTTTTTCCGCTAAGCTAAACTTCCATTCTCTCTGATACCTAATACCAGATATTAATGCTGCTCCCTTTTAAAATTTTAAATTCTCTCTTTATGCAGTTTTCCAGGGAGTAAAGTCACTCATATTGACAGGGGTAAAGGGGAGATAACTGTTCACTGTGGTGTAATCTGATTTTTTTTGTTGAACATAGTTCTGACTTCAGAGAACATTGAACTAATGAATGTCTTAATGTCGACTAAATACATTTTAAAAGCAAAAAATCTCATTGCATCAGAGCCTCAGGATATAGAAACCTATGAAGGAAAAAAATAGTAAAATTTCCTTTGAATATGCCAATGATTAGGTCATGGGACAGATATCCTTTGAGTGCCTGCTGTGAGCTGCCTCTACATTTGGGAATGGGGGAATAAAAATAGAATCTCTGGGCTCAGAAGAGACAGAGATCCCTCTGGCAATCTAGTAACTGATAATTATTTATTCATTCCACAAACATTTGTTGTTTACCATGTGAAAGATGATAAGGTAAACATGATCTGAAAAATGGCACTCTGTCCTGATCACCCATATCAGCTTATTTATTCTTCAAAACCAATAAATTTACTACAGGAATGTACAACTTATAGCATGCTTTGTTAAAACAATTTTGTTAATATAGTTTGTGCAAAAAAAGCTACTCTCAGTAAAGTACACACATGGTATTTGATCCCTTCCTGTGATTTCAGGAGCAGCCAAAACTATTCCATGAAGCCAGAATAGTGGTTACTATTCATGAGAAGACTATTTACTAGAAAACATGAGTGATCTTTCTTGGGTGACGCGAATTTCTCTATTTTGATGTGAGTGGTGGGTACATAAATTTATGTGTGCACATGTAAAAAGACATTTAACTACTCAATCAGGATTTGTGCATTTTGCTCTTCATAAAATGTACATCACTAAAGATCACAATGTTCAAACAAAACAAAATCTTGATTCTCATAATTGGTATCCTCAAAGATAAGCTAGTCAGTGATTACTAAGAAGTTTACTTATATTGAGACTTATACAGTCCTGAAACTATTTTTTAAATGAACTATCCTTTGTTTTCCTTTGACCTATGAATCTATTTCTATGCCAGCATCATACTATTTTTTTTTTTTTTTTTTTTTTTTTTTTTACTATAACAGTGTCATAGGAATCTTGATAAAGCATGCGTTGAATCTATAAATGGCTTTGTGTAGTGTGGTCATTTTAAGAATGATTCTTTCAATCCTGGAACACATGATTTCTTTTTCATTTATTTGTGTCTTCAATTTCTTTGGCCAGTGTTTTATACTTTTTTAGTCTATAGATATTTCACCTCCTTTGCTAAATTTGTTACTAAGTATTGTTTTCAGCTATTGTAAATGGGATTATTTCTTTTTCAGATATTTGTTAGCATGTAGACATACAGCTGATTTTTGTATGTTGGTGTTATATCCTGCAACTTGATTGAATTTGTTTATTCTAACAGTTTTTTGTGGTGTATTTAGGAATAAACATATATATATATATATATATATATATACACACATATATATAATTATTGTATTACAAATAGATACAGTTTTACTTTTTCATTTCTAATCTGGATGGCTTTTGTTTCTTTGCCTTGATGAATTGCAATGAAACAGAATTGTAAGCCTAGAAATAAACCCATGCACATACAAATTCATCTTTGACAAGGAGATGAGAATATACAATGGGGAAAGGATAGTCTCTACAATAAATAGTAATGGGAAAATAATAGTCACATGCAAAACTGGATGTTGGAATTATATCACTCATAAAAAATTAAATAGAAATGTATTAAAGACATAAATGTAAGACCTGAAACTCAAAACTCCTTAAAGAATTCATAGGGGAGGGGCGCCTGGGTGGCGCAGTCGGTTAAGCGTCCGACTTCAGCCAGGTCACGATCTCGCGGTCCGTGAGTTCAAGCCCCGCATCAGGCTCTGGGCTGATGGCTCAGAGCCTGGAGCCTGTTTCCGATTCTGTGTCTCCCTCTCTCTCTGCCCCTCCCCCGTTCATGCTCTGTCTCTCTCTGTCCCAAAAATAAATAAACGTTGAAAAAAAAAAATTCATAGGGGAAAAGTTCCTTGACATTGATGTTGATAATAATCATTTTAGATATGATATTAAAAGCATAAACAATTAAAAGAAAAATAAAGTTTAAATCAAAATAAAACCTTCCACATAGCAAAAGAAATGATAAAATGCAAAGGCAACCTAAAGAATGGGAGATAATATTCATAAACCATATATCTGATAATATACTTGGGTTAATATCCAAATTATGTGAAAAATTCGTACAATTCTATAGCAAAAGAGCTCATTAAAATGTTGATACAGGACCTGAATAAACATTTTTCCAAAGATACTCAAATGGCCAACAGGTACATGAAAAGGTACTCAACATCAGTAGTCATGAGGGGAATGCATATCAAAACCAGAATGAAGCATCATCTCAGCTGTTAGAATGTCTTTGACAAGAAAAACAAAAAATAGTGCTGACAAGGATCTGTGCACTGCTGGTAGCGATGTTAATTGGTACAGCCTCTAAGGAAAACAATCTAAGAAGTCCTTAAATCACTATCTTAAAGACATATCTGCACCTCCATGGTCAAAGCATTATTTACACTAGCCAAGACGTGAAAACAATCGAAGTGTCCATCAATGGATGACTTGATAAATAAACAATGGTATATATGTGCAATGGAATATTATGCAGCTATAAAGAAGTAGAAAATCCAGGGCACCTGGGTGGCTTAGTCATTTAAGCCTCTGACTCTTGATTTCGGTTGAGGTTATGATCTCACGGTTCATGAGGTTGAGCCCCACATCAGTCATTGTGGAGCCTCCTTGGGATTCTCTTTCTCCTCTTCTCTCTCTTCCACTCCCCTGTTCTCTCTCAAAAATAGATAAAATATATGTGTGTGTATACATGTATGTATACACACATATATATGTGAAAATATGTATATATACACATATATACACACATATATGACAATATGTATATATTCATATAAATTTTCATATATATATACAAAAATATATATATATTTATATGAAAATCCTGCTTGCAACAGCATAAATGAATCTGAAGAGCATTATACTAAGTGAAATGAGTTAGAGACAAGTGTTTTTTAGAATACTTATGATACCACTTATAGATGGAATTTCAAAAAACCAAACTCCTAGAAACATTGAATGAATTGGTGATTCTCAGGGACAGAGGAAGGGTGGGGGAAATCAGTGAAGGTAGTCAAAGGATAAAAAGTTTGAGCTTTAAGATAAATAAGATTTTGGGATATAAGGTACAGAATGATGATTATAGTTAATCGTAGTGTAGTGCATATTTGAATGTTGGTAACAGAGTAAATCTTAAAAGTTCTCAGCAAACACAAAAAGTTGTAACTATGTGAGGTGATGGATGTGTTACCTGATCTTATTGTGGTAAATTTTGCAATATTTATGTATATCAAGTCATCACATTGTGTACCTTAAACTTATACAATGTTATATGTCAATTACAATTCAAGCTAAAAAATAAAAATAAGATTTTGAAAAATGAATTTGCTAATTCTCTTAAGTAAATGTATGTGTATATTATCTTACCGTAAGCCTATTTATCCAGCTGTAAATTGACGACCTATTTTTTCCGGTGCCTTTTGTAGCCTACATCTTACACGGGAATGTTTCTTTGGGCTCGGTGAGGACAAAATTCTTTTTGGCTGTCGGCATCACTTGCTGATTGGAGTCCTAGTTGAAAACAAATCCTAACTAGCCAGAAAGATGGATACTCTGACATTTCCTGTGTAGAAGAAATGTTTAAAAAGTCTATCTGATGTCAGCATTGTTGAAATAATTTTTTTGTGTTTAACTTAAATGGTAAGCTAAAATTAGCTGAAAAGACCTAAGATAGTATTATTACAAATGAATTTTTGGAATACAGTCCTTTCTATAGGAATTTACAGAAGAATACCTTATAGTCAAATTCAGTTTAGAATATGTTCCCATAGATTTCATTTTGTTTACCTAATTCTCAGAATAACTTTGAACTAAGATGGGCAAAACCACTTTCTTTAGTGACCTTCTTGCTGATTACTGTGAAAGAATTACCAACCTGTATCATTCCTTTATTCAGTTTAGGAATACAAGGTAAATTTTTTAGTAAAATCCAACACTAGGAGAGGTAATACGCATTATTAACTTTATTCAATTAGTGGTAATTTTGTCAAGAAATATAGTTTAACTCCATAAAATTCAGTTTGTGGACAGTGCCTTGCAAGTCAAAACACTTCAAAATAAAACTCCACTCTAATATGGTTTAATTTGTTTTGATCCTTCAGAATTGAAAGGGATGCAAAAGCAAAAATCAAAAGAATGGAATTCAAATCATCTGGATGAAATGGTCTTGAATTTTTCTTGTGATTTGCAAACATTTGAAATTAAAATGAATGTGGTAAACAGAGCCTAAAAAAAACGGAGGATATGTGATATTGTAAGAAGTGTATTGTAAAAAAAAGAAAATAAGATCAAGTATCTGTTATTGCACAAAAATGAAACAGGGTATTACTTTGTAAATAATGGAAGAAAAAATTATTTGATGACTAGAAAGTCTTTTAATAATTAAAAATCTCCTTTGCAGTGTTCCTTTTTGGGAAACAGGACAGTATTGAAATGCATGATGTACTAGGCATTAAAAGGTAGATAATAACAATGAAATCTGTGATATGAAAAAAATTTCATTTTGTTTTGTTCTTGTGCTGCTGTGAAATCTCCAAGTTGAAAACACCTAGTTAATAGTTTTTATTTTTCCATTCGCAATCTAATATTTGGCGCTAAATAAAGAGCACACATAACTGGATTTGTTAGAGCTATGACTTGAAGAGTGCCAACATTTTTTAAATTAGAAAAATTTTCAAGTTTACCCAAGAAATACAATGTTCTGTCTGTGAGAGTAAAAATATATCCATTTATATTTAAGGTCTATTTCAAAGGCAACTGCCCTCGTAGGAAGTTGATCGTGTTGCTTCAGATATTTGAACTTTTGCTTTCTAAATTAGACTACAGCTTGAAAATCTGTCAGTTTATGATTTACTTGAAGTAAGGCTCCAAGTATCATTATCTCTCCCAAGGTCAGGCCCTTATTAACATAAAAGTATAATAAAAGAGTCAGAGACTTATCAGCAATAGGCCATTTTATATAATTCTATGTAATTTTTTTTAAATTTGGTTTTGTTTTAATTCAAGTCTAAGCTTATGGAGATCAGGAATTACATTGCACCTAGTTCCTAACATATTGTTAAGGGCATAAATAATATCCAAAGTATTTACTGAAAGGATTGATAATCTTTTAGAGAAAGCTACATTATTTTTATTGCTATTGTTGTTGGATTTTCTTTGAGCACTTAATTTACATATTTTTAAAACTATTTTTACTTTTATTTTTTGTGATAAGAGCACAACATGGGATCTATTCTTAAACTATTTTTACTGAAGTACAGTTGAGATAAAATGTTAACATTTCAGGTGTGCAGCATACTGATGGACAAGTCTACATTATGTTATGCTCATCGTAAATGTAGCTACCATCTGTCAGCATACAGCAATATTATAATACATTGACTATGTTCCCTTTGCTGTACCTTTTATCTCTATCACTTAATCATTGCATAACTGGAAGCCAGTACCTATCACTCCCCGTCTAGTGTGCAATAGATTGTTGTTGAGTATAGGCACACTGTTTTACAGCAGATCTCTAGAACTTATTTATCTGCTATAAATGAAACTTCACACCTGTTGAACAAACTCCCCCCCCCTGCCCCCACCCTTTCTCATAACCCTGGCAACCATACAATTTCACTCTTTTTCCATGAGTTAGACTTTAACCTCTTATAAGTAGAATCATGCAGTATTTGTCCTTCTGTGCCTGCCCTTTTTCACATAGAATACTGTTTCGGGATTCATCCCCATTGTTACATATTGCATAATTGGCTCATTTTTAAAGGCTGAATAATAATCTAATGTATATGTGTAAGATGATTTATCTATCCATTCTTCTCTTGATGGATATTTTGGTTGTTGTCATTTTTGGCTATTTTGAGTAATGCTGCAACAAACACAGGACTTGATATATCTCTTCATGATCTTGATATCTATTCTTTTAGATATATACCCAGGAGTGGAATTGTTAGATCATATGCTAATTCTGTTTTTAATTTTTTCAAGAATGTCTATACTGGTTTCCATAACAGGTACACCAATACGTTCCAGCAGCAGTGTGCAAGAGTCCCCATTTCTTCACATCCTCATCAACACTTGTATTTTTTAATAATAGTCATGTTAACAGATGTGAAGTGGTATCTCATTGTGATTTTGATTTGCATTTCCTGATGATTAGTGTTGTTGAAAATATTTTTATATGCTTCTTGGCCATTTGTATACCTTCTTTGGAGAAAAGTCTATCATATCTTTTGCTCATTTTAAAGTCACATTATTAAATTCTTCTCTAATGAGTTGTATGAGTTCTGTATGCATTTTGGATATTAAACTTTTATTACATGTATGGTTTGCAAATATTCTCTCCCATTCCATAGGTTGCTTTTTCACTCTGTTGATTATTTTCTTTGCTATGCAGACGCTGCTTGGTTTGCTGTAGTCCCTCTTGTTTGTTTGACTTTGGTTGCTTGTGCATTTGGTGTCATATTAAAGATATTATTGCAAAGCTCAGTGTCATGAGGCTTTTGTCTTCTGTTACCTTAGAGAAATGTTATGATTCCAAAATGTTATGTTTAAGTGTTTAATCCATCTCTGTTTTCAGTTAATTTTTGTGTATAGCATCTGTTAAGGGCCTTTTACATGTGGATGTCCAGTTTTCCAAACACCATTTGCTGAACAGACTGTCTTGTCCCTCTTATGTATTTTTGTCACACTCGTTGTAGATTGAATGAACGCTTGTGCTTAGGTTTATTTCTGGGCTCCTGTTCTGTTCATTTGGGCTATACGTCTGTATTTATTGCTAGCACCATACTATTTTGATTACTGTGGCTTTTAAAGGTATTCTGAAATCAAGAAGTAAATATCTCCAATTTTGTTCTTCTCGTTTAGGATTGTTTTGGCAGTTCTGAGTCTTTTGTCATTCCATAGGAATTTGGGGATTTTTTTCCTATTTTTGTGAAAAATGACATTAGAATTTCTATGAAGATTGCATCAATCTAAATCTTGCAGATCACATTGGGTAGTATGAGTATTTTAACAAAATTAATTCTTTAATCTGTGAACTTGGAATATCTTTCCATTTGTCTTCTTGAATTTTTTTCATTAATGTTTTATAATTTTTATAGTACAAGTCTTTCACCTCATTAAGATTGTCCCTAAAGGTTTTGTACTTTTTGATGCTATTATAAATGAGGTTGTTTTCCTCATTTCCTTTTCAGATAGTTTATTGTTAGTGTAGAAATGTGACTGACATTTGCATGTTGAATTGCATCCTTCAGCTTTACTGAATTTTCTGATGATTTTTGTGGCTTCCTTAGTGTTCTATATATAAGTCGTGTCATTGGCAAAGAGATAATTGTACTTTTCCTTTCCGATTCATAAGGTTTTTTTCTTTTTCTTGCCTAATTGCTTTGGGTAGAACTTCGAGTACTATGTTGAAAAGAAGTGGTGAAAGTGGGCATCCATGTCTTGTTCTTGACATTAAAGGAAAACTAAGTTCTTCACCGTTGAATATGATGTTAGGGCTTTTCATATATGACCTTTACTATGTTAAGTTCGTTTCCTTTTGTTGAGATTTTGTCATGGCAAGATGTTGAATGTTATCAAATACCCATTTTTTGCATCTTTCAAGATGACTATATGATTTTAATTCATGTTGTGATACATTACTTGATTTGTGCATGTTGAATGATCTTTGCCTCACAAGTATAAATTCCACTTTGGTCATGGTGTATGATAATTTTAACATACTGTTGAAATAATATTGCTAATCTTTTGTTGAAGATTTTTGAATCTTTGTTCATCAGAGATGTTGAAAATTTTAAACCAGACATTTATTCTCCTCCAGTCAAAAAAATACACCATTTATTCATTCACTAAACATATATTAAATGCCAGTAATATTCCTTAATTTAAAATGACCCTAATTAATCCACTGGTTCACTTCTGATTAATAGCCTTCTTAATAATGCAAGTAAGGGTGCCTGGCTGGCTCAGTCAGTTGAGAGTCTGACTCTTGATTTTCGCTCAGGTCATAATCTCAGGGTGGTCTGATCAAGCCCTGTGTCAGACTCCACACTTGAGCATGGAGGCTGCTTAAGATTCTCTGTCTCTTTCCCTTTGCCCCTCTCCCCTGCTCATGTTCTTTCATTCTCTCTCTCTCTCTCTCTCTCTCTCTCTCTCTCAAAAAAAAAAAAAAAACAATGCAAATAGAAACCTTATTTGCTTTGCCTTCTTGTCTTCCACAATCCTAAAATAAGGTATGAAAATCAGTCGTCATATTTTTTCCACTAACATTTTTACCATAAACATTTATTTACTAACTACATTGATTTTAAAGTGATTTTGATATGTATGGGTCTGTATTGCTATAAACTATCATTTTAGAACTGCTTTTGTTAGATCTCCTAGATATTGGTATGTTGTATTTGTTTTCTTTTTTTTTTAATTTCTCCTTTGATTTCTTCTGTGACCCAGTAGTTGTTAAGTAACATGCTGTCTAACCTCCACATGTTTGTAGTTTTTCCAGTTTTCTCCTTATAATTGATTTCTAGTTTCATACCATTGTGGGAAGAAAAAATACTTGATAAGATTTCATATATCTTGAATTTACTGAGACTTGCTTTCTGGCCTAACATGTGATCGATCCTGGAGAATGTTCCATATGCATTTAAGAAGAATATATTTTCTGTTGCTTTTGGATGAAACATTATGTATTTATCTGTTAAGTTCATCTGGTCTCATGTGTTGTTTAAGGCTAATGTTTCCTTGATTTTCTGTCTGGATGACCTGTTCATTGATGTAAATGGGGTGTTAAAGTCACCTGCTATTATTGTATTACTTTCAGTTCTCCCTTTAGTTTTCTTAGTATTTCCTTTACGTGTCTTGGTGCTTGTATGTTTGGTGCATGTATATTGATAAATGTTGTATCTTCTTGCTGGATTGACCTCTTTATCATTATAAAATTTCCCTCTTTGTCTTACTACAGCCCTCATTTTGAAGTCTTTTTTTGTCTAATATGAGTAGAGCTACACCAGCTTTTCTGTAATTTTCATTTGCATGGAATATCTTTTCCCATCCTTTCATTTTAAGTCTCTGTGTGTCAGTATTTCTGACGTGAGTCTCTTGTAGACAGCAGGTATATGAGCCTTGTTATTTTATCTGCTTAGCCAGTCTCTGTTGTTTGATTGGAGAATTTAGTCAATTTACATTTAAAGTAATTATTGATAGGTGTATATCTATTGTTATTTTGCTAATTATTTTCTGGCTATTTGGTAGATCCTGTCTATTCCTTTCTTTGTCTCTTTATTCCCTTGCAGTTGGGTGACTTACTTTAATATTTTGCTTGGATTCCTTTTTCATTTTCTTTAGTGTATTACCATTAATTTTTTTTTGTCATCACATGAGGTTCACATATATCATCTTCAGTATATCACAGTCTGTTTTATTTTATTTTTTAAATTTTTTTTATTATTATCTTTATTTAATTCGCGACAGAGAGGGAGAGACAGAGTGTGAGCAGGGGAGGGGCAGAGAGAGAGGGAGACACAGAATCTAAAGCAGGCTCCAGCCTCTGAGCTGTCAGCACAGAGCCCAATGAGAGGCTCAAACCCACAAACCTCAAGATCGTGACCTGAGCCAAAGTCGGATGGTTAACTGACTGAGCCACCTAGGTGCCCCTGTAAGAGTCAATTTTAAATTTATAGCGACTGAAATGTGAACATAATCCAAAACTATATTTTTACTCCCATATGTTTTGTTTTTGATGTCACATTTTATGTATTTTTATTTTGATTTCCCTAAACTGATTATTGTGGTTTAATTTTACCACTTTTGTGTTTAAACCATTTCCATAGATTTATAATAATTAATCTACTACTTAACTGTATGTTTACCTTTTCCAATGAGATTTTTACTTTTACATATTTTCTTCTTATTAGTGACACTTCTCAACTTAAATAAGTCCTTTTAATGTTTCTTGTAAGGTTGACTTATGTAATGAGTCTGGAAAACTTGTTATCTCTCTTTCAATTCTGATGATAACCTTGCTGGGTAGAGTATTCTTTGTTGGAACTTTTTTCCTGTCAGCAATTGAATATGTTATGCCACTTCCTTTGGATTTAAAAAGATCCTGCTGAGAAATATGCTGATAACATAATGGGGTTTCTCTTATGCTTCATCTTTGTATTCATCTTATTGTGACTGTCTTGGCTTCTTGGACCTGGATATCGGTTTCATTCCCCAGATTAGGGAAGTTTTTAGTCATTATTCAAGTTTTATACCTCTTTATTCTCTTTCTAGGACCCCTTGAGTGGAAACAATATTCCACTTGATGTTGTCCAATAAGTCCTTTAAGTCATATTCACTTAATTTTTTTGTTTTCTTTTTGCTTCTCTGGGTGAGTTCCATTGCTTAGTCTTCCAGCTTGCTGCTTCATTTTTTCCACATCATCTAGTCTCCTAGATTTTTCAGTTCTTCATCTCTGTAACTTATGTTTGGTACTCTTTTATATTTTTTTGTCTCTTTGTTAAAGTTCTTATTGTGTTCATTCTGCATTGAGCATCTTTATAATAATCACTTTGAATGCTTTGTCCAGTAAATTATTTACCTCTGTATCATTAAGGTTTTTTTGCATTCAGAATACATTTCTCTGTCCTCATTTTGCTTGACTCTGCATTTGTTTCTCTGTATTAGGTGAACATGCTACCTAATTCAGTCTTAAATGAGTGGCCTTATGTAGGTTGAAACTTCTTGTTCAAAGTGCCCTAGCTCTTCACTGTCTTTCAAAACTTTTTAATGATGTAAATAGCCTGATTTATTCTTGATAAGTCCCCATGGTACAGGGTGTATGCCAAGATCCATCTTTATTTGATCTTTTTGCCCTTTGTTATGGAGAAATCCGCTCATCTAATTTTCACATCTTTTTCAGAGAGAAGTGATCTACAATGTAGCTGTGGGGGGCGCCTGGGTGGCGCAGTCAGTTAAGCGTCCGACTTCAGCCAGGTCACGATCTCACGGTCCGTGGGTTCGAGCCCCGCGTCAGGCTCTGGGCTGATGGCTCAGAGCCTGGAGCCTGTTTCCGATTCTGTGTCTCCCTCTCTCTCTGCCCCTCCCCCGTTCATGCTCTGTCTCTCTCTGTCCCAAAAATAAATAAACGTTGAAAAAAAAAATATTAAAAAAAAAAAAAAAAGATAGAATGTAGCTGTGGATTTGTTGCATACATGGGAGAAGCTGAGTTCAGGATTTTCCTATACCATCACCTTGTAGAAATCCATGCCAAGATAACATTTTGAAATATCCTTCATGGTTCACTAACAGCCGTGATTTGGTGTATGATTGAACATCAAGCTCATGAAAGACACTAGGCTTCACCAAGTACCACATTACTTAGCTTATAGAAAGGATACAGGGCAAGCAGCAACACTGCATGCTTTTACACAATACAACTATGCTCCTGCCTTCTCAGTCACCTGAACCACAAGTGGTCACCTCAAGATGAAGCTGAGTGAGAAAATACTTCCTCAGCTCAGATAATCTAGAATCACTTCACTTGTATACCTACAAGAATATACAGCTCTCTCCCATGTATGTCATGACCATCTAAGCCTGTATCCACCTCAGAATTTTGTTAATGTGTTACAGCTACATCCCATAAATATTATTTACTCATTACCTAATATATAAACTCAATGGTTACATATACAGGTTTTTGGTCCAGTTTACAGTCCATAATTAAGTTCTCATTTATTGTGGTCTAATATAATTTTTTTATAACAGCCCTTTGGTTAATGTTGTAAAAATGATTTAATCAAGATTTAAATATCGAGCATTTCCTGAATGTAGAAAAGAGTCATAGAACAAGATGTTAACCTTTTCTTTTAATACTTTTAAACAGTGGAGAATGGGAAGATTTTTTCATGTATTGTAAAAATAGCTAAATTTATAATGTTTCTAAGACTGTGAGTAGAAACTATAGTTTTTAAAATAAGCTTTTAAGCCATCAGTACTATTTAATGTTTGAAAATCTAATATTTGTAATTGCTATAAAATGTTTTATATTATTTAACCTGAAGTATAGGGCTAATGCCCCCACATTTTTTAATAAGAGAAAGAGCTTGAGAAAATGTACAGAGTTATGAGAACAAAAATTGACATAAACCTGTTTAATATACTTTAAAGCAGTAAGAATGAAAAGGAATAATAGAAAAAGATAAAATAAGATCTGAGTGGATTGTTACTAGAAATAGAAAGTAAAGGAACCTGAGGCAAATTCCCAAGTGGTTAGTAGGAATATTACATTCCAGATAACTAAGGACTCGAAAGAAACTATATTTGATAGTTACTGTGAAGTTACTAATCAAATGGACATCTTTATGTTCAGTTATGACTAAAACTCATAGATAATGATGAGGGTACATTTTTCCAGATGGACTGAATATTGATTTAAAAGCCATTGATAACAAAAAGAACATTGAAATTGATAATAACAAGGAAAAGAGAATCTGTGACGGATTTATAAAATTAGTTGAACTAGTAGAATTGCAGTAGGAAGGATTTCCTCACTTTTTATCAGGAAAGTAAAATTAGACGATCATAACTGGATTTGATCTACAATCTTTCTCCAATATGCTATTTTCAATAATTCACCTTAGGAGTTAGCAAGTTTAGGAAGGTATATTTTCCTCTGAGAACCTTCATTTTATTGCTCTGCATTAATGTAAAGATAACCAGTTAAACTTAAAAAGTCCAGCACTTTTTTTTTTCTTAAAAAAGCACGTACATGTTTTCTGTATGGTCTGTTGCAAGGAAGACATTAATAAAAACAGAGAATGAATGCTGTCCTCCATAGTAGATGCCTATGCTGCACCCATCTACCCTTTACTGTCCTGAATTTGTGACTGAAAAGAAGACTTTTGTCACAATAGTTTGTCTTATTGATAACAATATAGAGAGAAAAAAAAAAAGACATGATGAGCTATTGTCAAGGAAGTATCATTTAGAAAGGAGTTTATAGTGAAGACCAACCATATCAATGCAGTTATCCTCCTTAAAAAATTATTTGGGCAAAATTTAACCTGGAACAAATAAAATTTCCTAGACAGTCAACAGGCATTACTGTTGGTGAATCAAAGGGGAGGCCAATTCCAGAAATTAAAAAAAAAATTATTCTAGCATGATTTCATGTCTTAAAGAAAGCCAAAGGGATTTTCTTACTGAACAGTATTAAAAAAATGTCCGAATTCATGATACAACCAAATATAACAATATAAATGAAATAATTATATCTGAGAATTACATGTGAAAGATCTCAGCCTTTGGGGAAAAAAGGATGGCTGCCCAAATTGCCTTCTATTTATTAACAACAAAGTTATATTAATAATCACAAGAGGTATTTTTTAATGTTTGTTTATTTTGAGAGAGAGCATGAGTGAGAGAGGGGCAGAAAAAGGTAAAAAGAGAGAATCCCAAGCAGGCTCCACACTCAGAGCAGATCCCAAAATGGGGCTCAATCCCCTGATATTGGGATTGAGACCTGAGTCAGAATCAAAAGCAAGATGCTTAATTGACTGAGCCACCCAGGCACCCCAAATGTTATTATATACTCACTACATACTCTTTAC
Source organism: Lynx canadensis (assembly GCF_007474595.2). Lineage (NCBI taxonomy): Eukaryota > Metazoa > Chordata > Mammalia > Carnivora > Felidae > Lynx > Lynx canadensis. The sequence goes on along the minus strand of NC_044303.2, from coordinate 131,066,035 downwards.
TACTAACAGTATTAGGAACTTTGTAGACCTGTATTACTTAACTCTTAGGAAACTTTTATGAAATCTAAGAGTATCTCAATTTTATAGATGAGAATATAAAACAGAACCAAAGTAACATGCTCAAAAACCACGTGATTAGAAAGTGATAGGTTCAGAATTTGTTAGAATGGTGTGTGATTCCAAGACTTAATGCTTTCTCTACTGTTTGAAACAAGCTTCTTGCTCTCAGAGAATCAATAGAGGTATTTCTTTAAGGAATAAAGTTTCAAACTCAGTATTTCAATTTACCCTTTGTGTTTTTTACATCTATTCTTATCAGAGACATAATGAACTATTCTTAAGGTATTATTTAGTTGAAGACCAACTATATCACTGCAATTTTCTTCTTTAAAGAGGGGAGGCATTTGCTTTGAGAATATTGAGGGAGAGGCAAACGTTCCTACCTCTTTGGCTTGTTTGGTATAAATCATTGTCACAAACCTTTGGAATATGTTTTAAAGAACTAGATTTATCCTCTAACCTGAAATAAGTAACAAAGAGATGGGGCACCTGGGTGGCTCAGTCGGTTACACATCTGACCTTGGCTCAGGTCACGATCTCAAGGCTTGTGAGTTCAGGCCATGCATCAAGCTCTGTGCTGACATCTCAGAGCCTGGAGCCTGCTTCAGATTCTGTGTCTCCCTCTTTCTCTGCCTACCCCCCCCCCCCAGTCTTCCTCTCTTTCTCTTTCGCTCTCTCTCCCTCTCTCTCTCTCTCTCAAAAATAAACATTAAAGAATAAATTTTAAAAGGAGAGATGATACATGAAAAGAGCAGATATAAGACAGATATTACACAATACATAGTGGTTGCTAGGAGACCAGAAGTAAACAGTTAGCACTAACACTGTCTCAGACTAATATTGTCCAAGAAAGTGTGAAGAAAGTGCTAATCTTAGATCAGGGAAGAGGAACCCACATAGAATCCAGAGATTGCCCTCAGTCAGTAGAGTGGAGAGTATGGGAGGTCAAAGCAGATAGAATTCATAGAACAGAGTGCCAGGGCAGAGAGGCTTGCACAGAGAAAGAATTCTAGAGAATACAAATCGTAGAGTCACTCACTTTTTCAGATGAGTTTTGATCAACATACGCATTTGAAGAAACTACCTAAACCTGAGTATATAATACGTAAGAGGACTGACAGGAAGGATCCCTTAAGCCCAGGTATAATGCTTGTGCCTACCAGCAAGACACAGAAAATCTCATACTATACAGGGTACTGAGTAAAGTACTCAGTAAAGTACTGAGAAGGGTTTTGTCTCAAAGGTAGCCTATGAACAAATGCAGCTCTGGTTTTGTTTAAAGCATGTTATTTTATTTTTTTAAAGTTTATTTATTTTGGAGAGAGAGCACATGAGCATGACCATGCACATGGGGGAGAAGAGGGAGAGACAGAGAGAGAGAGAGAGAGAGAGAGAGAGAGAGAGAGAGAATCCCAAGCAGGCTCCCCACTGTCAGCAAAGAGCCCAATATGGGGCTCGAACTCACGAACCATGAGATCGTGACCTGAGCTGAAATAAAGAGTTTGACTCTTAACTGAGCTCCCAGGTACCACTAAAGCATTTTAAAAGCAAGACTTGAAAGGATGGAACTGTTTCCATATAATAGTATTTTAGAATGAACCTCAAGAATACTTAAAGAAACAGGAGACATCTAGGACCCAACAAATTAACAATCTATAACCTCAAATTTAATAAAACGATAAGACATGTAAAGGAGCAGGAAAACATCACCCAAATAGCAAGAAAAATCAATTGAATATGATAATAACATAGATAATAGCATTTGTAGACATTGAAACATTTGAATAAATTAAGTAAACATGTTAAAGATACTTTGAAAAGACCAAAAATAAGACACTAGAGATGAAAACTACAGTGTCTATGGTAGATTAACAATAAATTTCCACATAAGAAAATATCACTGGGTTTGAAAACAGCAGTAGAAAGCCTTCAAAATGAAATATGGAGAAAAAAAGATTTAAAAAATTAAAGTGACTCTTGGTATAACTTCCAAAAAAGGAATGTTAGTGTTATTAAAATTCTCAAAGGAAAAAGGGGAGAGAAAAAATTTTGAAGTAATGGTGGCAAAAAGTTTTCCATATTTGATGCAACCTATAAAGCTGTAGATCCAAAAAGCTCGGCAAACCCCAGCCAAAAGAAATACGAGTAAAAACTTACTAAGATATAGGAAAATTCCTTAAATCTAGAGTAATAAGAGAAATCTTGAAAGGAGACAAAATAGCATAGTACATATAAAGGAATGAGATAATAGCATTTCTTTCATCTTAATGTCAACTAGAAGAGAGTGGAACAACATCTTAAAGAGCGGGGAGAAAGAAATTGTCCTCTTAGAATCTTTTCTGTGCGATGAACTTTTAAAATAAAAGTACAAAGTATGTTCTCTTATCATAATGGACCCAAACTAGAAATCAATAATAGAAATATAATAGTAAAATCTGCAAACACATGGAGAGTGAAAAACATCTTTCTAAATAATTTATGGGACAAAAAGAATGTCCCAAAGGTAATAAAATATACATGTAAGTGAATAAAAAAGAAAATGCAAAATTTCAAAGTCCATGGGATATGAGTAGAGCAATACTTAATGAGAAAAGTATTGCCCTTAATTCTTAGACTAAAATTAAAAAGAAATGATCAAATCAACAATCTAAGCTCCCATCTCAAGAAACATGAAAAATTAGAAGATTAACTGAAAGCATGTAGAAATCATATTAGAGGAAGTATCAATTGTATTCAAGACAGAAAAAGGTATAGAAAATCAAGTCAGAAGCCATTCTTTAAAGAAATCCATAGGGGTACCTGGGTGGCTCAGTTGGTTAAGCATCAGACTCAATTTCAGCTCAGGTCATGATCTTCCTGTAGTTCATGATCAAGCCCATGAGATCGAGTCCCATGTAAGGCTCTGCACTGGCAGCACGGATCCTGCTTGAGATTCTCTATCTTCTCTCTGTGCATCCCCCCTCTCTCTTTCAATAAATAAATAAAATAAAAAACTTGAAAGAAATTTATAGAATTGACAAAACTGTAGCAATCTCACAAGAGAGATGGAGGGATGGAGAGGGAGTGAGAGGAGAAACCAATTACAATATCCAGTAACATCAAGCATCAAGGAAGGCTTATCACTGCAGACCCTACTGACCTTAAAAAGATAAGTGAAGGGGCGCCTGGGTGGCGCAGTCGGTTAAGCGTCCGACTTCAGCCAGGTCACGATCTCGCGGTCTGTGAGTTCGAGCCCCGCGTCGGGCCCTGGGCTGATGGCTCAGAGCCTGGAGTCTGTTTCCGATTCTGTGTCTCCCTCTCTCTCTGCCCCTCCCCCGTTCATGCTCTGTCTCTCTCTGTCCCAAAAAAAATAAATAAACGTTAAAAAAAAAAAAAAAGATAAGTGAATATGACTAATATCTTAAGTTCTTAAGTCCAGTAACTTAAAAGAAATGAATACATTTCTTGAAAGAAACTCCAAAACACACTTAAGAAGAATTAGATAATGTGAATAGTCCTATATGAATTAAATACATTGATTTTATATTTAAATATTTTGCATAAACTCTACTTAAAACATAGATGGCTTTACTGGGGCATTGTACCAAACTTCAAAGAAATAATACTCATGTAAAAACTATCACAGAAAATTTAAAGTCACAAAGGAAGACAGCAAGACAGGAAAAAAGGAATGAAAGAACTTCAAAACAGCCAGAAAACAATTTTTAAAATGGTAACAGTAAATTTTTAGTTATCAGTAATTAGATGGATTTACTTCTGCAATAGAAAGAGTAATAGAGTGGACTAAAAATAATAAGACCAACTATAAGCTGCTTATAAGAGACTCCATAAAGTGTTAGGGCTTGCAAGTGAAGGGACTTGTAGTCCATACAAGTGGAAATGAAAACAGCAAGAACAGCTACATTCATGTCACAGACAAATTTTAAATAAAAAACTGGTACAAGAGGCAAATACATCCGACAGAGGAAAATCTAAATATATACAGCAAATATTAACAGATCTGAATGAAGAAATAAATAGCATTACAATAATAGTGGGGGTTCTTAATATCTCACTGTTAAAAGTGAGTAGATCATCCATACAGAAAATGAAGGAAACATTTTACTTGAACTCCACTTTAGACCAAATGGAACTAATACATTTATACAGAATTTTCCATTGAACAACACCAGAACACACATTTTTATCAAGTGCATGTGAAGCATTTTCCAGTATAGGTTGTATGGTAGGCTACAAAGCAAGCCTTAACAAAGTTAATATTAAAATCCTATCAAACCTCTTTTCTGACTATAGTGTTGGGAAATTAGAAGTCAGTTAACAGGAGGAGAGCTAGGATAGTGAAAGACAGCACACACCTGATTTCAATGAAGACATCAAAACATATGAGACAAATGAAAATGGAAACACAATACCCACACTTAGGGATGCAGCCAAACCAGTTCCAGGAGGGAAGTTTATAGTGATAAATGCCTACATTAATAAAAAGAGAGAGAAAGGTGTCAAATAACTAATCCAACTTTGCACCTTAAAGAATTAGAAAAAGCTGAATAAACTATACCCAATGTCAGCATAAGGAAGGAAATAACAATGATGAGAGCAGAAATAAATAGGGGGAAGAGAAAGAATAGAAAAGATGAATTAGGCTAAGAGCTGACATTTCACAAAGATAACATTGACAAACCTTTAGCTACACTAAGATAAAAGACTCAAATCAGAACTAAAATAAGAGACATTACAACTGATAACCCAGAAATAAAAAGAATCATAAAACACTGCTTTGAATACTTATACACCAGTACATAGGATAGCCTATGAATTTCTAAATTCACTAAATTCAGTGAATTTCTAAAAACATACAACCTACCAATGAATTTACTGATTAAATGATGAAGAAATAGAAAATGTAAGCAGACCATAATAATTAAGGAGATTGAATCAGTAATCAAATACCTCCCCAAAAAGAAAAGCCCAGCACCAGATGGCTTTACAGGTGAATTTTACCAAACATTTAAGGAAAAATACCAATCCTTCTCAAATTCTTCAAAAAATTCAAAAGGCAGGACTACTTCCAAACTCATTTTATGAGACTAGGATTGGTCTGATCCCAAAACCAGGTAAGAATACTATGAGAAAAGAAAATTACAGGCCATTATCTTTGAAGAACATATAGGTAAAAGCCCTCAACAAAATACTAGCAAACCAAGGAGATGAGATATCTATATACTGAACACTATCAAGTATTGATAAAAGAAATTAAGACACAAATAATGACAAAGATATTTCATGTTCATGGATTGGAAGAATTAATATTGTAAAATGACCATATTTTGCCAAGCCATTGACAGATTGTGTGCAATCCCCATCAAAATTCCAAAAATATCTTTAACAAAATTAGGAAAAAAAAATCCTAAAACTTGCATGGGACCACAAATAGCCACATAATCTTGAGCAAGAATAACAAAGTTGGCAGAATCACACTTCTTGATTTCAAAGTATGTTGCACAGTTACAGTAATAAAAACAGTATTGTTCTAGCATAGACACAAATGGACCGATGGAACAGAATGAGAGCCCAGGACTAAACCCCTGCCTATACAGTCCTACTAGTCAACAGAGATGCCAAGAATACATAGCAGAGTCAGGATACGCTATGCGGAAAGGACACCCAAAACGGTGTTGAGAAATAAGTGATGGAATTAGATCCTTACCTTACACCATACCCAAAAAGCAACTGCAAATGAACTAAAGACTTAAACATGACAACGCCAAACCATAGAAGTCTGATAAGAAAGTATAGAGGGCACGTTTGGCAATGATTTTTCAGAAATCGGACAGAAAAGATAGTGTCTGTTGTGAATTTACCTACCCTTTTGTTGCTTTGCCTTGCTTGGTTTCGTCATGTTTTGTTAAAACCAGAAATGTTGAGTGTTATAATGTGGTGGATCTGGAAATCACACTCCCTCTCCTCAGGGTATGTTTTGTAGGTTGCCGTGTGTCATAGTTTATTTTGTCACTTTTCTAGACTTTTTTTTTTTTTTTTTTACGAAGTCTGTAGTTTTTGTCACGTGGGAACTTTGAAATCCTCACTTCTTCAGTTGTCCAAAAGAAAAGAAGGAGGAAAAGAGGGAAGGGAATGCGGTGGGAGAAGGGGAAGGGGGGGTTCTGTAACACATCGCCAGGCTCCTTAAGAGCTCTGACGCAGCCTTCATTTCTTTCTCCGGGTGTGTACCTAGAATCAGAGGTAAAAGCTGAAGGGTTTTTCATGCTTTTCTGAACAGGCCTCCTGCACTTAAAATTCATTTGTCTTTCTAAATTCCTCCATATGTGGGCGCTTTTTACTGACCTCATTTCCCAAAGAAACTCTCTGCAACTTTCCCCCCCAGGCTTTCAGCATGTCTGTTGTTTGCCTCAGCTTGATTCTCTGGCCTCAAGCAACAGCAGGTTGTTGGTGGACATTGAAGTATTTTCACAGAATGCCCTCTGTATAGCCCCCACTCTGCTGAGAGAGTCCCTTTCTTTGATTTTGTTTTAAATTCCAGTACAGTTAACATACAGTGTTTGTTAGGTGTACAACATAGTGATTGAACAATTTGATACAGCACGCGCTGCTGATCACGACAAGTACATTCCTTAGTCCCCACCACCTATTTCAATCAACCTCCACCCTCTTGCCTCGCTAGGGAGTGTAACGCTAAGGGAAGCAAAACAAAGGCAGGCGCCTTCGATCAGTCCTTTGGTAGGCTCCCAATAGGGCAAAGCAGACAGACAAGTTCTTGCAGAATAAGACCTTTTCAGCTCTCTCTGGACCTCGAAGCAGGGTTTGACCCCGGAAGTGGAGAGTCTAGTCTTCCTCACCGCTGCCTTGCCAGTGAGGGGGGAGGGCCAAAGATGAGTGAAAATGTGTAAAGGCTTCCTATCAGTTTCAAGTGAGTTTTTTCTTGATTCAACATTCGTTTGGTATCGCTAAAGCTTTGACTATTTTGTGGAGTTAAAACAGTTTATTCTGACAATTTTGACATTTTTCAGTTTCTATGGAGTTGGGAACTCTTGGAACTACCTAATATACCATTTTCACAGACAGGATTCCCCTTTTCTTCTTTTTAATCTTGTATTCACATTGCTTGCTTGTTTGTTTGTTTGTTTGTGAGTTAGAGGTTTTTCCTGCTAATGATCTTTAGTTATCTATTCATTTTTAAAATTTTTTTTAAACGTTTATTTATTTTTGAGACAGAGAGAGACAGAGCATGAATGGGGGAGGGTCAGAGAGAGAGAGGGAGACACAGAATCGGAAACAGGCTCCAGGCTCTGAGCAGTCAGCACAGAGCCTGACTCGGGGCTTGAACTCACGGACCGCGAGATCATGACCTGAGCCGAAGTCAGACGCTTAACCGACTGAGCCACCCAGGTGCCCCTATCTATTCATTTTTAAAACTGGGAAAATAAAAATCTTATTGGAAACACTATGCTGATGGGTAGGGATTGTCATATGCAGGTTTCGGTGTCAGAGCATTATCTTTTGTGTCATTGTATTAGGGACCTCCTGTTGTATGTTTAGTTGTTTCACCTTTACCTGGACCATTTGCTACAGGAAAATTTTCCAGTCATCTCAGAGGATAGGTTTGGCTACTGGCATCTTGAGGCACATGTAAAAGAAGGGTGTTGAAGTGTTTCAACATTCAGTAAGTAAATATTTACTAAACCTTCTTGCACTTGAATGCACATGGGACCTCCCATTACAGAGCCCTCCCTGTTTTCTTGGCTGGGGAATGGGTGCTTCAGTCCCTTAACTTCAAGGAATCATTAGTCAATCCTTCCGGTATTAGCTTCATATTTACCCTTACTTTCAGAAGCACAGTGTGAATAATTTGGAAGTTCTTCACTGTTGGTTAAAGATTGAGATTTCTTGTGCCTGCTGTCAGTTACCACCATTCATCTGCTTTCCTTCTGAAAGTTTTTCCGTGGTTTCTTATTTTCTCTGTTCTTGTGGCTTACTTTTTTTTTTAAAATGATGATTATTTCAGCGGGATTTATTGGTGGAGAAGACCTGTGTTTAAACCATCTTTACTCTGAAGTCTGTTTGTAGGATTTCTCCCTAACCCCTTTTTCTTTATTTCTTGAATCTGATTTTAAGAACTGTTTTCTAGGATTCAAGCTTTATAAACATAAAGAGCATCTTTAGGATAAATCGTAGAAAGAAATAAGACAAAATATCCAGAGGAATTTTTCTATTTTTTTTTAAATGAACAGTCTTGAACGTCACAAATCTTGAACATCATCATACAATTTTACTTTAAAATACTATCTTAATTCCTTAATACTTTGAGTCTTTTGTTGAATGTAATGTATTACAGAGGTTAAAGACAGACTAGGACCTAATTATAGAAAGCATTTGACAGCAATTAAAGGCTTCCACAGGAAAAGCATCCTGTCAAACAGCTTATTCAACGGAAGTTTATTTGATTCTTTCTCAAAAACATTTTGTCACTTCATTGCTTTCTTTTCATTTCCACATCATATTATTTATGGGCTTAATCTTTAGATTTCTTGTATTCATTAATCCATTGAGTCATATAAAGCCATCAAGTTGTAGGAAAATAAAACACTTAAAGGCATTGGAATATTTGGTGGCTGAGTTATATTCCAACTTTATCATTATTATACTCTTGAGTTTTTAAAATTATGGGAAGTTGATTGCTACTTTATGGTCAAAATTGCAAGGTTATTTCATTTCACTATTGCTTGTAGAGAAATGTTTGAAAATCCTTCTTAAAATGGGCATTCTTCTTATGGTTCATTCTGTTTTTCAAGGTTAAATTCCTTAAATAAATGTATTTAAAAGATCAGTGAAATGGAAAATTGGAGTGACTCATTCAAGCAGAGAGTAATTCAATGTTTGAGTCATTACTGTTGGTGACAAATATAAAGACTAATAAAATTAAATGGTGCCAAAATCAACACAAAGTAAAACATTAAACACAAAAGTGAAGACCGAGATCAAACAAATAAATAGGTTGTTAAAAAGTTGTACATTAGTGACTACCACAATCTTGAGTAGCTATGGTGACTACATTAAAATTATAGGGATATATGGGATGGGTGATCAAAATGGTAATTATTTTCTGTAGCAAGCAAAAGACAATTAGGGACGTAGTTAAGACATCTCAATGCCATGTCTCCAGGTTTCTGAGAAATACTCTAAATGATGCCTCTTCTGTGTACAGTTGAGGACTTTTTATTTTTTCAATTTGTCCAAGCTTTTCTCCAGTCTTGACTTGACAGTTTGCTTTCCTTTTCGTTCCATGACTTAGTCTCAATTTATATATATATATATATATATGTGTGTGTATATATATATATATATATATATATATATATATATATTTAACTTCCTACTTTGGCAGAGTGACACTGATAGAATCTGCTTCTTAGCCAAATTTCTGGCAGGTCTATAACTGGGTCCTCATCAGTTTGGTCAGGCACATCCTAGTGCACTGGGCTTTGATTTTAGAAAAATATGAGCTTAAGAACAGTATGTAAGCTCAGAGGCTTTTCAAAATGGAGAAGTTGGGGTCTTACAGTAGCGACCTGATAAAGAAGGGTAGTTTTCACCTTTTAACCCAATTTTAAGTGTGAACTGGCATACTGATAAAAGGAGCTTGGGAACCATCCAAGTCAGCAACATTGTTCAAGTGATCATATATTGGATGTGGGTGAAGAGAGGTTTGTTTGGATAGGAAGATGCTGGCAGTGATGACTTCTGGGTCACAGCCTTTTAAAAAAGTTGTCATGATTAGGTTTTCTGGAAGGTCCTTGCAGACTGATAGAAGGATAAGCTAGCAGGTGAGGAGACAGAAGTAAAGGGAACCAACTTCTAGCTTCTACGCTTTCATATTTCATGTTTGTTTGATTGCTCTAAAGCACCTTAAAAATGAGGCCATCGTTTTCTAAACGTAATACAGAAAAGAGTTGTTATAATTGCATGTAGATATGGCGGCCAAGAGAGTGTCAGCAAAAATGATTTATGACTTCTTATCCTCCTCATTACCCATAAAATATTTATCTCTACTGTTTTTATTTGAAAAACTTTGTCCAATCCAGATGTAACTGAAGCACAGTTAAAATGGATGTTCCACGTTATTGCCATGAAACCAGTATCAGGGATAGCTTTATTTCTGTGCCTCTAAAGCGAACATTAAATGCACATGTAAGCACGGGATATAGTTAGGAGTCTGAGAAGTTAGGCTCTGGACTCAGACATCTGAGACTCAGTCTACCTTTCCTAATATTACTAGATGTGTCATCTTACCCAAGTTAATTTTCTCCACATTCCCAATTCCTGATATGTTCAATATGTTTAAAAAGACTACCTAGTTCACAAAATACAATGATGTGATAAAGTATAAAATGACATCATTCGAGTCATTAACTTCAAAAGTTTCTCACTGTGCTAAATCCAGATGCCCAAGCATCACCTGACATTGCCAATACAGGAAAATTAATACTATTATATATTAATTATTTTGTTATGGTTCCTATTTAAGTGTCAGATATATAAAAGAGGACAGCCTCATTAAGAGCTCACATTAAAAATGATCCACTCCAAGGTTGGTGGCTAAACAGAAGTCTCCTGAAGAAATACTGAAAGAGAATTTTAATGGCAATGACTACATAAATGCCTACTAAATTCTCTTTACCCACTTACCATGCCAAAGTTCTTATGATCCCGCTATAGACCCTCTTCTCTTAACCTTTTCTGTTGCCTTGATACATTAAAAGGCTGATATATTTATGGTTGAGTGTCTTGATTTTTTTCAGTATTTTAGTGGCATTATGGGAATTAACAGTACATTTGTAGAAAATTCATAGCACTCTCTGCTTGATTCTTCATTTAATTTCAAAATAAATATTTTGTGATAGGTTTTTTAAGTCCCTGAAAACTTCAAAGGTGAGCCCTGAGCGAACTTCGTAATGGCTGAAGGCAATCTTCCAGCAGACACAGTAACTCCACCTTATGTAAAGATCACTTATCCTAAATCTTTACATTTCCATACATTTCAAATACTCTTTGGACCTTAATGTTCTTATTGTTAGGGAGTGAAACAAACCTCTTAATCTCTTATTGTGAGAGTGAGGAATGTATTTTGTAAAACCTTTTCTTTAAAAAAAAATTTTTAATGTTTATTTAGTTTTGAGACAGAGAAAGACAGAGCATGAACGGGGGAGGGTCAGAGAGAGGGAGACACAGAATCTGAAGCAGGCTCCCGAACTCACGGACTGTGAGATCATGTCCTGAGCCGAAATTGGATGCTTAACCAACTGAGCCACGCAGGCGCCCCTGTAAAATCTTTTCTTTGTGCGTGTAACCAGACTCTTGCTCTTGATAGAACCAGAATACTAGTCAGGGTTTCATAACCTCTTAATGTTGTTCACTTGCGGAACTTTTAAATCATTTTCACTGAGTGTATAGGCAACATTTTAGTGCCTTACAGTAAGATGGCTAGCAAGCAGAAACAGCATGAGATTTCCTCTTTCCCTCTGTAAGAACCTACTACATATTAGCATCTGATATTATTTGCCTAAAATATATCACAAGGAATAATATCCAACATGCCATGCTTCTATGAATGCTTCAATGTCCTGTATGTTAATATAAGTAATCCTTTATTTTAGACAAATAAACAAAATTGAACTAATTTAATTACAAATGATTGTGGATATCCATTCCAAGATAAAATTTAGCTGTAATACAATTACACTTTTCTGAATAAGAACAAAAATGATCATCAATGGTATGAACTATCTTGTATTTGAAAATTCCTAAGTCTCAAGAGAAACTTAACTGATTTCTAGTTTAGGTAAAAAACAAAACAAAAAAAACACACATATATTTTTATTGAAGCACCTGTCATTGCTCTGTTACCTTCTATTGATGTCATTCTTCCCTATATTCATTATCAAGGATTAGCCAGAGACCTATGGCTGTAAATCCTGAACTAAGCCAAAGATGGTAAGGAATCTTTACAGATAATGAAGAAGAAACTGGGGACTTAGAATAGTATCCTCACCACCCTCAGTGAAAACTAAAACTCTCATTTCATTCCTGGAGGGAGGGCTGAGCTCAGTATTATTAATTGGTTTTCTAATCGTCATTGCTCCCAACTTTTCCTTTGCTTACAGAACCCTGATATTTATAGAAATGCAGTGTGTTTAACCATAGAACAAGTGTCATGGTTTGGGGTCTTCAGTTCAAGTTAGTCTCATTTTAATTTCTGTGTTCCCCGGATTCCTTTGTAGCAAGTGTCCTGAATAACAATTACTCACGTGGATACATGTTTCTTTGTTGTGTTCCTAGCACTGTTCTGGCCTGTGTTGCTGTACTCCCAGAAGTCTTGATTTTCTGCTTCTGGCTTCCAATCATTGGATCACACCTCAGGTCAGTGTCCCTAATCTCAGCAGTTAACATTAATATCCTCGTCTGTTCCCAGTTTCTTACCTGTGGCTTCACCATAGCTTTAGTGTGTAAATTCAACTACGTAGTTGTAGGAATCACCTGGGTTCAGATTAGAACTCCTCTAGTCTTGCCTGTAATTTGGTAAGCTTCTAATTCTTATGTTAAATGCTTTTCTGCTTAAAATACTTACAAAGACTTTTATTTCTGACACTGAACTTGACTGATACGGCCATAAACTTGTTTTTGCAGGTAAGGTTGGCTATGTGACTCAGTAGTTGCCGCAATTATTGGAGTTTTGTTAAATGTCTTCTGGTAAAGATTGTTTTCTGATTAAAGATATAAGGCTATGAAATGAAGTAGTTGGACTGTTCCCTCTTTCTCCTTCATTTCCCCCCTTTAAACTTAATATTGGAGCAGCTATCTTGCAACCATGTGATTACTAGATGGATGAGGACTAAGGCTACTATGTTAGAGATAGTAGAGAAGGATGGGAATAACCTGGGTCCTTGATGATCTCATTAGTCTGCTGAAGAAGATCTGGAATGCTTACTGAATTTGTGCATTGCTAGGCTACCTGTTACACACTAAAAAAATAATTTCTAATGGGCAAGATACTATTATTTACTGACCTCCTCAGGCATTGATTAAAAGTAAAGGAATACTGAACTTCTCTAATGGAGCAGATGTTGTCAGTGCCCCACTCATGTTCCTCGGACTTTATTGTTCCAGTGTAGGCTAGCCAACCCCACATGGCCAGAATTACTATCTCTGTGCTTGAGAACTTTTCTTGGACATTCAGAAGGCCTGTTTCCCACTCCTACAGCAAGGGGAATGTGCCAAGGAATTAATGTCCCTCAGATATCCCCCAACCAGTGACTCTCAGAAATTGCAGTATAAATATACTGGTCCCTTGGGCAAGACAATTCTGAGGCATGTGTTTTGTTTCGTTTTACTGTTTACTCATTTTTTGAGAGAGAGAGAAAGCCTGAGCAGTGGAGGGGCAGAGAGAGGGTGGCAGAGGATCCAAAGCAGGCTCTGCAATGATCATAGCGAGCCTGATGCTGGGCTTGAACTCACAAACCGTGATATCATGAACTGAGCTGAAGTCAGACACTCCACTGACTGAGCCAGCTAGGCACCCGAGGCATGTGTTTTTAGAGTTTCACAGCACACTATGTTAGCTTAATAACTCGTCCTTGGGACACTTGGGTGGCTCTGTCACTTAAGTATTCAGTTCTGGATTTCACCTCAGGTCATGATCTCATGGTTCATGTGTTGGATCCCTACATGGGGCTCTGTGCTGACCACATGGAGTCTACTTGGGATTCTTTCTGTGCCTCTCCCTGCCTCTTGTAAAGGAAAGGAAGGGAAAGGGAAGGAAAGGAGAGAAGGAAGTTCAAGAGAATAGGGACACCTGGGTGGCTCAGTCATTTTTAGGCATCTGACTCTTGATTTCGGCTCAGGTCATGATCTCACAGTCCAGGGGATTGAGACCTGCATCTGGCTCTGTGCTAACAGTGCAGAGCCTGCTTGGGATTCTTTCTCTCTATCCTGTGATTCTGTCTCTATCCCTCTCTCTCCACCCCTCCCTTGGTTGCACTCTCTCTTTAAAAAAAGAAATAAATTACTGAACCTTTATTGCTTGTCTTACATGTCCCCTAGGTATAGGTTGTACCTCCTAAATCAAATAACTGCACTTGATTTCTTGCCTCTTCTGTGCTTCTGAGAGAATCAAAGCTAAGATACCTAAGCTAAAATCAAAATAGATATATTAGACCCCAAGCAAATAGGAGGCCCTGATGCTTCATTCAGTGGTCAGTGCACAAAGCCCTATGGAAGCCATCTGTGGGTGACTACAGCTTTTCAAATTCTGGGTCTTTTTGATTTTAATATGTTATTGCAGTGATAACTGCAACTTGACTATTGCCATATGTAAATCCTGTTGGATACCATTACATCGGCTTTATCACTAGCTGTCATCAATACAATTTGCGATTAATCCACTGACTTACTCTACTACTGCTTGTAAAGACAACTTAATTTTAATTCAATTAAAAGACTAGTTTCCCATTTGTTAAGTGACTTAAACTGCAAATAGAATTTTGAGTTCTCCTTAATCAAGGATCTGCTATTTCCACAAGCTCAAACCACATGACTTTTTACATCCATATGTGCAGACAATATGAGAAGATTTTATTGTGGAGTTAAAAAAAAAAAAGTCCCTGTTGACATGAAAATACTTTGCTTCTTTGCTAAAGTACTAGAAATTGTCTAGCTGAGAGAGGTTTCTTAAGGCAACAGGCCATTGTAACAGAATTAAAATACTTTGCTTCCAAGGAAGAAAAAATAATGAGTTAGCTGATGCCTCACTGAGGATGTGCTCATTTAAAATATTAGCACCCCTAGTCACCTATCATATAGAAATGACTCTACTGAAGTTACATCTTAAAAGAGAGAGGAAAAAGGAAAGGTCTGATGAATGATATGTCACTCGGGTCAATTATTAAGTATCACAGAGTACATTGGGGAGAACAAGGGGCCCAAGAGGAAGATCACAAAATGAGAGTCAAGCAAAATCTGATATCTACTGAGTGACTCTGCCAAAGGGTTACCCTTTGTACTAGATTACATGAAAAATAAAATATAAGGAAACAAAATCATAAGTTAGAGTTAAACTTTGCCTTAATTCCCAATTTCCACTTCACAGCACTTATGAATTTTAGGATCAGCATAAAACATATTGCTTTTATAAGAAAAACGATTTCTGACAGAAAGGCCTTAGGTAAAAAGTAAATTTAAAAATCCAATTTAGAGGGGAAAAATGCAGGGAACTGTTTTATTTTATGTTGGTGGAAACGCTTTCAGATACAACTGAGTTCTCTTGCATGAATCTTTTATCAAAGCAAGGACAGTCAATCTAGTTAGCTTATAACAGAGCAGTTTTTTCACAAAACAATTTTATTTTGGTGAGTTTTAGTTGAGGACAAACATGATTGAATATCTACTAGGAAAATTTTCAAGGAGCTCCCCTGAAATTAGAGGGAGAAAGGGGTAGTGTGTTTTAGGAAATAAATTTTTGGGGAGAAGGTATCTTTCAACTATCTATTAGCTGAGTATTGTCAGGAATGTGTTCTATACAACTCATTGTAAGAAAAATTATAAAGAAAAAAAGAGTTCGCCAAATTGCGAGTTTATTGAGAATAAAGACCTTAATTTAGTCATCTGAAGATCCCAACTACCCATAACAATACTTTGTAATTACTAGGTAGTCAATAAATATTTATTGAATAAACAAATGTTAAATAAGTTTTGGCTTATGTTCTCAAAGAATTAACAATCTGGTTGACTTAGGGAGGCACGCTGTTATAAACTGGCCAAAACTCCTCTACCTATGCACAAGCAGTGGGTTCTTTTGGTAACTATTAATAGCTGTCAACAGTTTGAAACAAGCAAAGGTAATTCCCAGCAGTAAAAGCAAGTCTCAGAACATTTGATCACAGATGCCAATATGTATTAGGAATCAAGTATATGATGTGTCTTAAAATTTTGATGAAGTTCCAGTTAAAAAAAATAACTTACAGGACAGATGTACTTCAGGCAAATGGGACAACATTCCATTGTTAGATCAGGCTAAACTTACTAAGTCAGGTCATCAAGAAATATTTAAGAATGAAACCTAGGATGTCATGCTCAAATGGATAGATGAAGGATGCAGTCTTTTCTATACCCTTATCCCTGTTCATGCAAGGTCTGGGATTATTCCTATAATATTTCAGTCCATTTCCACATCTTGAAGATCACCAGTGAGATTTCATCACCAGTGACCACTTTGTTATTTAACAGAATGTCTCCAACACAGTTACAATTGTAACATATTATTCTAATGAGCTAACTTTGATGGTAACGATGACCAGAAAAAAGGTAACTGAAGTGTCTATAGTAGCTGTTGGAAGAATATGGCTAGTTCATCCTCTGCTGAATTCCTGATGAGGGCAAATAAATGGTCCTAGAGTGTGGTTTTCACACTCAGATAATAGCTGATTGTCTATACTGAAGTACTTCAAATAAATGTCGTATCGTATATGACATGAGTGGAGATCAGTAGAAATAACTAACACACATTGAATGCTTCCTGTGTGTGGAGGGAGGTTTCTAAATACTTCACATGAGTCATCTCAAATAATCCCATAGCAACACTATTATTTCATTGTCTGTAAAAAGAAAAATTGAGATGCTGAGTAGGGTTGCTTGCTAAGGGAAGAAGCTGACAGGTGGCAATTTATGATTTAAATGTCGACAATTATTTCTAAAATCCATGCCCTTAACCACAAGGCAGTACTGACTCTCAAAAAACTAAATAGAGAATGATAGAACTAAGGGCTGAATTTTACGGGCTACTGGGGTTTAGAGCCCAACCTGATCATACATGGAGAAGGACTGGATAGAATACCGTTTCTCCTGGATTCAAGATCTGCTCAGTAGGGAAATACAGTTGGTCACAGGTGAACTGAGATTACCTATACAGTAGGTACTCTATCACGTGTCTGTATTCCATCTATATCATTTATTCAAATTCATAGCAGGAGGGCAATTATCTTCATCATATAATCAGACTTGGCCTATAAACCCAGCTTCCCAGGACCTAACTAGCTGTGTAGCCCATCTGGATAAGTATCATGATCTCAGCAGTTTAAACCCCTGGATTCATATTACAAGGGTGAGCTTCAAGGGGTATGGATGATTTTAGTGATAGTGGAATATGATTATATGGTGAAAAATGTAATCTAAAAATAACTGCTTCAGTGGAACAACCAATTTACCTTCTTGATACATTTTTTTATTTAAGCGTAATTGACATACAATGTTATATTAGTTTCATGTGTACAACATACTAATTTGACAATTCTGTCATTACTCAATCCTCACGACTGTTAGGCTAGTTACCATATGTCATACGGTGTTCTTACAATATGAATAACTATATTCCCCATGCTGCGCCTTTCCTTTCTGTGACTTAATTATTTTATAAACGGAAGTTGTACCTCTTAACTCCTTTATCTGTTTTGCCCACCTTCCCATCCACCTCCTCCTGTCTGGCAAATACTAGTTTGTTCACTGTATTTAAGAGTGTGTTTTTTGTTTGTTTGTTTTGTTTTTTGAATTTCACATACAAGTGAAGTCATATGGTATTCATTTTTCTCCCTCTGATTTCACTTAGCATAATACCTTCTAGGTGCATTTATGTGGTCCCAAGTAGCAAGATTGATCTCTCTCCCTCTCTCTGACTCTCTTTGGCTAAGCAGCGTTCCATTATGTGTGTGTGTGGCACATCATCTTTATCCGTTCTTCTATTGATGGACAATTGATTTCTTTCCATACCTTGGCTACAGTAAATAAAGCCACACTAAACTTAGGGATGTATGTATCCTTTCAAATTAGTGTTGTTTTTTTTTTTAATTTGGGTAAATATACAGTATTGGAATTACCGGGTCATATGATATTTCTAGTTTTTGGAGGAATCTCCATACTCTTTTCTATAGTGGTTGCACGAATTTACATTCCCGCCAGCAGTGCATAAAGGTTCCCTTTCTACGCAGCCTAATGAATATTTGCTATTTCTTATCTTTGTATACTAGTCTTTCTGAGTGGTTTGATATCTCGTTGTGGTTTTGATTTGCATTTCCCTGATGATTGAATACCTCTTCATGTGCCTGTTGACATTGTCTGTGTCTTCTTTAGAAAAATGTCTATTTGGGTCCTCTGCCCATTTTTAATCAGGTTTTATTTTTTGTGTTAAATTGTAAAAGTTTTTATATACTTTGTATGTGAACCCCTACCTTGTATATCACTTTGTAAATATCTTTTCCCATTCAGTAGGTTGTCCTTTCATTTTATTGATGGTTTCCTTAACTGTGAAAAATTGTTTTATTTTGATGTAGTCCTATTTATTTTTGCTTTTGTTTGCCTTACCTGAGAAAACATACCCATATATATGTTGCCAGGGTTGGTGTCCAAGAGAGTACTGCCTATGTTTTCTTTAAGGAGTTTTATGGTTTTCAATATCACATTTAAGTCTTTAATCCACTTTGAGTTTATTTTTGTGTTTGGTATAAGAACATGGTACAGTTTCATTCTTCTGCATTTATCTGTCCCGTTTTTCCAATACCATTTATTGAAGAGACTGTCTTTTCTCCCATCGTATGTTGTTTCCTCCTTGGTTGCAGGTTAATTGACCATATACGTGTGGGTTTATTTCTGGGCTCTCTATCCTGTCCATTGATCTATGTATGTATTTTGGGGCCAGTACCAGACTCCTTGAATTATCACAGATTTGTAGTATATTTTGTAATCTGGGATTGTGATACCTTCAGCTTTGTTCTTCTTTCTCAAGGTTGCTTTGGCTATTGGGGGTCTTCTGTGGTTTCATACAAATTTTAGGATTATATGTTCTAGTTCTGTGAAAAATGCTGTTGGTATATTTATAGGAATTGCATTGAATCTATAGATTGCTTTGGATAGTTGGGGCATTTTTACAATATTTAATTCTTCCAATAAGTGAGTATGTTATATTTTCCATGTATTTATGTTATCGTCAATTTCTTTCATTAATATCTTACAGTTTTCAAAGTACAGGTCTTTTTGCATTGTGATGCAAATATAAATGAGATAATTTCTCTGTCTGATACTTGGTTATTAGTGTGTAGAAATATAGCTGATTTCTTTATATTAAGACTTATATCCTTCAACTTTACTGAACTCATTTATGAATTATAATACCTTTGGTGGAATCTTTAGGGTTCTGTTTATAAAGTATCACATCATCATCTACATATAGTGACAGTTTTTCCTCTTCCTTATCAAGTTGAATGTCTTTTATTTCTCGTCTAATTCCTACAGCTAGGACTTCCAGGACTGTGCTGAATTTCTGTGTTGAGAATGGGCATCCTTGTCTTGTTTCTATTCTTGGAGGAAAAGCTTTCAGTTTTTCATCATACAGTATGTTGTTAGCTATGAATGTTTCATATGTGGCTTTAATTATGTTGAAGTTTGTACCCTCTAAACCCATTTTACTGAGGCTTTTTATCATAAAAAATGTTTTATTTTGTCAAATGCTTCTTCTGTATCTACTGAAATGATCATATATATATATTTTTTTTTTAAACGTTTATTTATTTTTGGGACAGAGAGAGACAGAGCATGAACGGGGGAGGGGCAGAGAGAGAGGGAGACACAGAATCGGAAACAGGCTCCAGGCTCCGAGCCATCAGCCCAGAGCCTGACGCGGGGCTCGAACTCACGGACCGCGAGATCGTGACCTGGCTGAAGTCGGACGCTTAACCGACTGCGCCACCCAGGCGCCCGATCATATATTTTTTATCCTTTATCTTGTTAATGTAATATCACACTGATTGTTGAATATTGAACCAGGTTTGCCTCCCTGGAATAATCCCACTTGATTGTAGCAAATGGTTGTTTTAATGTATTGTTGAAATTGGTTTGTTACTATTTGGTTGAATACTTTTGAATACGTGTTCATCAAAGATAATGGCTGTAGTTTCCTGTTTTGGCATTTGTCCTCTTTTGGTATCAGGGTAACGCTGGCCTCCTAGAATGAATTTGGAAGTTGTCACTCCTTTTTTAATCTTTTTGCAGTAGTGTGAGAATAGATACAATTTCTTCACAACATGTTTGTTAGAATTCACCTGTGACGCTTTCTGGTCCTAGACTTTTGTTTGTTGAGTTCTTTGATTATCAAATCAGTTTTGTTACTAGTAATATGTCTGTTCAAATTTTCTATTTCTTACCAATTAAGTTTGGGAAAATTTTAGGTTTCTAGGAATTTTTTTAAATTTCTCCTAGACTGTCCAACTTGTTGGCATAAAATTTTTCATAATATTCTCATAATTCTTTGTATTTCTCCTTTATTTCTGATTTCATTTGAGTACCCACTCTTTTTTCTTGAGGTGTCTGGCTAAAGGTTTATTAATTTTGTTTATCTTTTCAAAGAATCAACTCTTGGTTTCATTGATCTTTTCTACTGCTTTGTCATAGTCTCTAATTTATTTCCACTCTAATCTTTATTTCCTTCTGCTGCTGCTTTAGGGTTTATTCTCTTGTTCTAGCTTCTTTAGGTATAAGTTAAGTTGTTTATTTGAGACTTTTCTTGTTTTTTGACAAAGGCCTGTATTGCTATAAACTTCCTTCTTAGAACTGCTATTATGTCTCAAAGACTTGGAATATTGTGTTTTCATTTCCATTCATCTTTATGTATTTTTTTATTTCCACTTTGATTGCTTCATGGAGCCATTGGTTGTTTAGTAGCATGTTGTTTCACCTCCATATATTATGGGGTTTTTTTCCAGGTTGTTTTCTTAAAATTCATTTCTAGTTTCATACCATTGCGGCTGGAAAAAATGCTTGCTATGATTTGAGTCTTGTTAAATTTACTAAGACTCGTTTCATCCTAACATGATCTATACTGGAGAATATTGCATGTACACTTAAAAAGAATGTATATTCTGGTTTGGGATGGAATGTTCTGTATATATCTGTTAAGGTAAATCTAGTCATATAAAATTGCAGTTTCCTTGTTGCTTTTCTGTCTGCATGATGTATACACTGATGTAACTGGGATGTTAAAGTGCCCTACTATTAGCGCATTATTGTGAATTTCTCCCTTTATGTCTGTTAATATTTGCTTTATGTATTCAGGCACCCTTCTATTATGTGCACAGAGATTTACAATTGTATATCCTCTTGTTAGATTATTTCTTTTATCATTACATAGTGCCCTTCTTTGTTTCTTTCTATAGTCTTTGTTTTAAACTATTTTGTATAAGTATTTCTATCCCTGTTTTTTAATTAATTATTGTATTATTTTTTCCATTTGCGTGATGGATGGTTTTTTTATCTCTTCACTTTAAGCCTGTATGTGTCTTTAGGACTGAAGTGAGTCTCTTGTCAGCAGCATAGTTGGGTCTTGTTTTTTTGTTTGTTTTTAAATCCATTCATTCTCCTTATGTCTTTTAATTAGAACATTTATTCCATTTATAGTTAAGTTATTTATAATTAGGTATTTATTGCCATTTTGTGAATTGTTTACTGGTTGTTTTTGTAGTTCTTCTTTGTCTTTTCTTACTCTTTTCTATTGTGGTTTGATTACTGTCTTTAGTATTATGCTTAAATTTCTTTATTTTTTGTATATCAATTTTAGGGTTTGATTTGTGGTTACCATTAAGTTCATATATAGCATCTTACATTATAGTCTACCTTGAGTTGATGGTCACTTAATTTTTAACACATTGTAAAAGCATTACATTTTTATTCCTCCCTACATGTTTAATTTATATGTCTCATTTCACATCTTTTTATATTGTGTATCCCTCAACTAATGTTTGTTAGATATAATTTACTTAGTGTTTGTGTTTTAACTTCCCTACTGGCTTCATAAGTGATTAATCAACTATCTTTATGTTTATTTTCACCTGTAAATTTGTTTCCTTTCAGAAATTTCTTCTAGTTATGGCCCTTTCCCTTTAATGACATCCCTTTAACATTAGTAATAGGACTGATTTAGTTGTGGGGAACTCCTTTCACTCTTGTTTGTCTGAGAAACTCTTTATCTTCTCTATTCTGGTGATAGCCTTGCTGGGTAGAGTATTCTTGGTTGTAGGGTTTCTTTCTTCTAGCACTTTGAATATATCATGCAATTCCCTCTGGCCTATAGAATTTCTGCTGAAAACCATCTGATAGCTTTATGGGATTTCCCTTATGTGTGACTGTTTTCTTTTCTCTTGCTTTTAAAATTTTCCCTGTATCATTCCTTGCTGTCTTTTTAGTGTCTTGGTGTGAACCCCCTTGGGTTTCCCTTTTAGGGACTTGGAGTTCCTACAACCTGAGAGTCTAGAAGTAATAGAAGGAAACTTTCAGAAATCTAGAATGATCTCTATATATACATGAAGGAACCAAGGCCTAGAGAGGTCAACTGACTTTCACAAATGTGAAAATTTCCAGGAGGTATCAAAAGCTTTAATATTCTTGTAATATATTATGTTAAAAAATAAACTAGAAAAAAAACGGTTTATGTCAACTCCCTGAGGAAAAATAAGACATATTAATTTCTTTGTTAAAGTACATCATATCTGACAGTTTGATGATTTAAGTTTTGGTACAAAAGTGAGCAGGGTAACCTTGATTTTCCAGCATAAAAATCTATATTACCCCATATCTTCAAAAACTTTAGATTTAGTTTATTGTCCTAGGGTAAAACAGTTGAACTACCACAACAGGCAGATTATCATGGTGCTTTCAACCTTGTTTCAACATTGATACTGATAATAGTGAGTAGTTAATTGAGGTGGATAAAAAGTTTTCTCCTTTTACCTTTTTGTCTCCTTAAAAACAAATGCAAACAAACGGTATTGGATTTTTGATGGCAGTTTTTTACCTCTGTGGAAATAACTGTATTTTGATTAAGTATACTGTACTATTGACAATATTTATGGGGGTGTGTGTGTGTGTGCGCGCGCACACACACATGTTTGTGTTTTCATGTTCACTGTAACAGTTTTGGTAATGTCAAAATGTTTCTCTTCTTTATTATATGCTGATTAGATGCCAATTCGGTTATTCTTGATTATACACCAATGCATGTATACTGTCTTAGAGTTGTAACCTCCATCACATTAGTAAACATGTATTATTTGTTAAAATTGTGTTTTGGTTACTTATGGTACTCCTCTAAGCTTTGACTGACAAGATACTTTTATTGGAAGGGAGTAGATCAGTTGGATTCACAAATAAAATTGACACATCTAAAATAAAATGAAAACACTTTAAAACCTTACTGTTGGAGAGCAAATGGAAAACTTTGTTATCACTTCACTTATGACAGAAGTAGTCCCTACCAGTATCTTCTTTCCTTTGGAAAATTTAGATGGATAAATAAAAGTAACAGCCTTAAATGGATCCCTTATATGAAGAGAAATCAACATGTCTGGCTTTTGATCAAGTAAAGTTTCTATATTTCATGGTCTGGTTTTATTGTGTTTCTTTTGGGTATTCCACAAAAGAAGTTGTTTGTATATATGAGGCTTAAACTAAATATTTACTCTTTGTGAAATGCAACTCTCGTGGAAACACACACAAGCACCCACATCATTGTACTATCCCTCCTGCCCAATTTACAAAACTAAGAACTCGTAAGAGCTGTAATTATTTTCTTAAATTTTTTTAATGTTTATTGATTTTTGGCAGAGAGAGAGAGAGAGAGAGAGAGAGAGAGACAGAGCATGAGTGGGGAGGGTCAGAGAGAGAGGGAGACACAGAATCCAAAGCAGGCTCCAGGCCCTGAGCTGTCAGCACAGAGCCCAACGCAGGGCTCAAACTCACAGACTGTGAGATCATGACCTGAGGGGAAGTCGGAGGCTCAACCAACTGAGCCACCCAGGTGCCCCGAGCTGTAATTCTTTTCAGTACAATGTGATGGAACTGTGCCACCTTCATCAGCATTAATGAGTGCAGCACAGCTAATTCTTCACTTAGGGTACTGACTTGTGGTTCTATTGTGGGAAGTGGTTCTACAACTAATAAATAAAACTTTCTGCAAGTTATACAACAGCTGAGAGTAGGTAGCGCCTTCAGAAATCCCCAGGCCCAAATGGTTTCTCTGATGCTACTAAACACTTAGAGGTATTCTCTAGATCTTTCCCATATCTTCAAAACTGCTTGTTAAGGAAGCAAATAAAGAACAGAAAACAATCTCTGTTGTTTAATTTAAATCATGCTAGACAGTGTTGGAAAATAAGTAGACTGTTTGAAATCAAAAATTATGTGGTAGTATAAGAGATGTGTTAGTTTGCTAAGAGGGCACAGAGGAGTGTTATAGGGTTGGAGTTCACAGAACTTCCATCTGCTCTTTGATGAGTGTGTGGACATCCTCATTTTATAGGAGAAAGATTCTAATGAACTTGTTTTACCTTCACTGGAAAAGACTTAAGTTCCCTGGTATGATAAATAAATGGGAAACTTTTTTTTTTTTTTAATTTTTTTTTTCAACGTTTGTTTATTTTTGGGACAGAGAGAGACAGAGCATGAACGGGGGAGGGGCAGAGAGAGAGGGAGACACAGAACCGGAAACAGGCTCCAGGCTCTGAGCCATCAGCCCAGAGCCTGACGCGGGGCTCGAACTCCCGGACCGCGAGATCGTGACCTGGCTGAAGTCGGACGCTTAACCGACTGCGCCACCCAGGTGCCCCATAAATGGGAAACTTTTAAACCTAACCTCTTTAGTTTCTGGAGATTACTTGCAGGCATCTGTTGAGTTTGTGGAGTTTCTTATTTGATATCTGATATGTTACATTTTTAAAAAATATATATCATTATATTAGACTCCCACTCTGGAAACAGATGAATATAAAATGTTCAAAATCTCCAGGGTCTCCTGAGTGGCTCAGTTGGTTAAGCATCTGACTTCAGCTCAGGTCATGATCTCATGTCTCCTGAGTTTGAGCCCCACATCAGGCTTTGTTCTAACAGCCTGTAGCCTGTTTTGGATTCTGTGTCTCCCTCTCTCTCTCTGCCCCTCCTCCACTCATGCTCTGTCTGTCTGTCTCTCTCTCTCTCAAAAACAAATAAATATTTTTAAAAAGTCAATATCTAAGCTCATCATCTATGACACAGTAGAATAAAGGGTTTCCATTTATAGGAAGTTAGGGCAGTATTTCCTAGAATCAACATCTAGGATTTTCATAGGATTTTCCCAAGGAAGAAGTGTTACTTCTGTGAATAGACGGCAGCATGGCTGCCGTCAGAGTGGCTAAAATGAACAAATCAGGAGACTATAGATGATGGCGAGGATGTGGAGAAACGGGAACCCTCTTGCACTATTGGTGGGAATGCAAACTGGTGCAGCCCCTCTGGAAAATAGGGTGGAGGTACCTCAAAAAATTAAAAACAGATCTACCCTCTGACACAGCAATAGCACTGCTAGGAATTTACCCAAGGGATACAGGAGTGTTGATGCAGAGGGGCACTTGTACCTCAATGTTTATAGCAGCACTTTCAACAATAACCAAATTATGGAAAAAGCCTAAATGTTTATAAACTGATGAATGGGTAAAGACGATGTGGTTTATATATACAATGGAATACTACTTGACAATGAGAAAGAATGAAATCTGACTATTTGCAGCAACGTGGATGGAACTGGAGGGTATTATGCTAAGTGAAATAAGTCAGGCAGAGAAAGACAGATACCATATGTTTTCACTCTTATGTATCTTGAGAAACTTAACAGAAGACCATGGGGGAGGGGAAGTGGGGAAAGAAAAGTTACAGAGAGGGAAGGAAGCAAACCATAAGAGACTCTTAAGGACTGAGAACAAACTGAGAGTTGATGGGGGTAGGAGAGAGGGGAAAGTGGATGATAGGCATGGAGGAAGACACTTGTTGTGATGAGCACTGGGTGTTGTATGGAAACCAATCTGACCATAAATTATATTAAAAAAATTAACTAGGTTTTTGGTATTACCTATTCACAATATTTAGTGAAAATTTGGTTTGCTTTTCTGAGCAGCCTCTCTTGTTTGATGGTGATGGTGATTTTTTTTCCCAGTTTACTTTGAGTTTGCATTAAAGCTTGATGATGGTGAAGCTATAATCAAGTCAAATTTCCTCCTGTTAGTAAGAACAGGATAAGCTTTTAGCTTATCCTGTATCTTTTGTGTTTTCCTCATTAGTGTTAATTCTCAAGACATTGCCTGAGGAATACTGACAGAGAAAGTTTCTTAGTATTTTCCATGCCTGAAACATATTTGTCTTCACATATGAATAGTAATTTTGCTTGGCAAAAAATCCAGATTGAAAATAATTTTCTCCAGGTACTATGAAGATGTTTTCACTTGCCTTCTAACCTTCAGTTTTGGCGATGATAAATATGATGTTTGTCTGATTCTCATTCTTTTCGATTGTGTTGTGTTTCTGGTTTGTTTTTTGTTTTTTTTTTTTTTTTTGGAAGTTACTGGATCTTTTTAATCCATGGGATTGTAAAATATTATGTTAATATGTTTAGGATAGGTCTTTCTTTGGTCATCTTATTTGTAATTTACTGGGGAATT
This sequence comes from Lynx canadensis, assembly GCF_007474595.2. Taxonomy (NCBI): domain Eukaryota; kingdom Metazoa; phylum Chordata; class Mammalia; order Carnivora; family Felidae; genus Lynx; species Lynx canadensis. Next base: position 131,039,408 of record NC_044303.2, on the reverse strand, counting down.
TCAGTATGAAGGCTCGTGTTTTTAACAGCTATAGAATATCATTAAACTATTTCATGAAACACTTTTCTATGTTTCTGTTCTCTGTATTTAAGACTGTCTTACGGTTTGTCAACCTCTCTGTGTTTATATCATTTTTTCTTCCCTTCCCTTATATTCATCTGTTTTGTTTCTTAAATTCCACATACAAGTGAAATCATTGATATTTGTCTTTCTCTGCCTAATTTCGCTTAGCATAATACACTCTAGTTCTATGCACATTGTTGCAAATGGCATTTTTTCTTTCTTTTTGATCACTGAGTAATAGTTCATTGTGTGTGTGTGTGTGTGTGTGTGTGTGTGTACATACACTTTTTTTTTTATCCCTTCATCAGTTGATGGACATTAGAACTTTTTGCATACTTTGGCTATTGTCAATAGTGCTGCTATAAACATTGGGATGCATGTGCCCCTTTGAATCAATTCTCCTGTATCCCTTGGATAAATACCTAGTAGTGCAGTTGCTGGGTCAAAGGGTAGTTCTATTTTTAATTTTTTGAGGAACATCCATACTGTTTTCCAGAGTGGCTGTACCAGTTTGCAATCCCACCAGCAATGTATAAGGGTTCCTCTTTCTCAGCGTCCTTGCCAATATCTGTTGTTGCCTGAGTTGTTAATGTTAGCCACTCTTACAGCTGTGAAGTGGTACTTTATTGTGGTTTTGATTTGTATTTCCCTGATGGTGAGTGATGTTGAGCATTTTTTTCATGTATCGGTTAGCCATTTGATGTCTTCTTTGGGAAAGTGTTTATTCATGTCTTTTCCCCATTTTTGCACTGGATTATTTGTTTTTTGGGTGTTGAGTTTGAGGAGTTCTTTATAAATTTTTGATATTAACCCTTTTTCGGGTATGTCATTTGCAAATATCTTCTCCCATTTTGTAGTTTCCCTTTTAGTTTTGCTGATTGTTTCCTTTGCTGTGCAGAGGCTTTTTATCTTGATGAGGTCTCTATAGTTCATTTTTTATTTTTTCCCTTGCCTCTTTCAATTGGTAAAGTTGATTGAATATAGGTTTAGTTGAGAACAAAGTCAACACAGTAAGCATTACAGATAATATCTCCCTTACAGAATTGATTGAAAGTAAGCAACTTGAGGTGTGGAGGTAGATAAGAAAGAAATGGCTTCCTAAGTGATGATGAGTAGTCCAAGAAAAGCAGAGAAATCGCAAAGTAGGAGCAAGAAGCCATCAAGAAAATGGTAAGCACTGCCAATGCATAATTGTGTTCTGCTTCCCTGGGTGTCTGTCAGACAAAGAGAGACCACAATGAGAGACAGATCTCAGCACCCTCTCCTGAAGAATGCTCTGCAATTGATGGAGTTGTACCTGAAAATTGGGTCCTTGGAGGAGAGCAAATATCCCCTTTCTGGTGAAGCTCAGATGGAAAGTTGAAGTCAAAATTTTCTGACCTCAGTCTAACCTGCTGCCTAGCAACAATAGTCTTTGATTCACTTTTTTCTTTGACTTATTTCCCTGGCAGATACAATTTTCTTTAATACTTACTGATTGTATTTTGTATTGATCTCTGGAGACACTGTCTCTGAAACTGTCGCTTGGGGTCACTCATTCATTATAAAGATTCTGTAAAGGATGGCTTGGTTTCCATGTTTCATGACAGAGTGCATCACCACCCTTTTTGCCAGTTTGAATCAGATCTCCAGTACCATTTCTTATTTTCTCTTAGAGAAAATTTTAAAATAAATATATTCTTTTATGAAGAACTTGCTCAAAGTAAATATTACGTTGAACTCTTTTTTTTATCCAGGAAGTACAGGTCTTATTTATTGACCAGTTCCATGATTATTTATTTTTTTCTTGAGAATAAAAAAGTGACTTTGGCATTTGAGTGTCCTAAAGAATGATTTATACATTTTTGCTTGAGGCAGACAAAACACAGGTAGGTTTAGTGCAATTTCTGATTAAAGCTTTGTTATCACATTTTAATTAAAACCAAAAAATGGCCAGAAAAGAAAAATATTAATTTCTTCAATTTCTGGCCACCTCTGTATCAGAGGAGATAAATCATGTAAAATTAGAAAATTATTTTGTTTATTTTTTAAAATATAATTTATTGTCAAGGTAGCTAACATACAGTGTATACAGTGTGCTCTTGACTTCGGGAGTAGATTCCCATGACTCATTGCTTTCATACAATACCCAGTGCTCATCCCAACAAGCGCCTTCCTCAATGCCCATCACCCATTTTCCCCTCTCCCCGCAAGTAGCTGGATGAAATTGATTAGTGTGTTCATTATCAAATTTATCTCCATGCTTTAAAATATCATGTTTTGGGGCGCCTGGGTGGCGCAGTCGGTTAAGCGTCCGACTTCAGCCAGGTCACGATCTCGCGGTCCGTGAGTTCGAGCCCCGCGTCAGGCTCTGGGCTGATGGCTCGGAGCCTGGAGTCGGTTTCCGATTCTGTATCTCCTTCTCTCTCTCTGCCCCTCCCCCGTTCATGCTCTGTCTCTCTCTGTCCCAAAAATAAATAAACGTTGAAAAAAATTAAAAAAAAAAAAATATCATGTTTTCCATAGGTTGAGAATCTGAGGCAATTTTAATGTATGTGGGCTATTTGTTTAGATAAAACCTTCAATAAAAACATTGCTTCTTAGCTGTACTTTTGGTGTTGAACTTCTTTCAGAGAATAGTTATGATGAACTAATTTTATGTCACAGGTTGGTCTCCAATGCTGTTGTAGAATCCATTCTAAAGGAAAAATTGAAGTGTAATATCAAGAGGTTCTAGGTGAACATCAGGCTGTCCATTTTCTAAACTTTGTCCCATTCACTTCCAGTCATCTAAGGACAGGAGTTGCAAATATCTCTTTCATCTGAGAACATGGTGTTGAGACTTGAGTGCATTAAACATGATTTTATACCAAGGCAGTTGTCTTAAAAGCTAATTTTAGTTAGAGAGGAAGAAAGAAATAGGGGGAGAAAGGAAAGAGGGCAGGGAGAGAGAGATATAGGAAGATGGAGATTTTCCACATGAGCTGACAATCGTAGCACTCACACAGAAATCAAAGACAACACAGAAGAGGAAAAGGTCATAATGGGGATTCAATCTCTTTTCTTCCACCAAAATCGTTCAATCACATATTATCCCCAAAACAATTCATATGTCTTCTTAGAGATGATCTGAGGGGGTTTGCAAACAATTTGTGAAAATGCACATCTTACTTAACAGAACAATTAACCTAAAGGACTGTATAGGTGACTGTTGGAATGAGTTTACTAACTGATACTAAGATTTATATTTTTTCTTCCTTACCCCATTCCCGCAAGTAGGTACAGGTTTATGAGCTCAGAATTAGACACTGCTTTTAAAACTATCTTTTCTTTGTATGTCTCAATATGGTGGGTGTCATTTTTGCAAACCTGACTCACCGTCAACATTTCGTTAGTGTTTTTATTTTCTATTATTGTAGTGTGACCTACCAGACACTGTAAGCTAGGCTTTAAAAGTACTTTTTATCAGGGGCACCTGGGTGGCTCACTCAGTTAAGTGGCCAATTCTTGGTTTCAACTCGGGTCATGATCTCACGGTCCCTGGGATTGAGCTCTGCCTTGAGCTATGTGCTGACAGCGCAGAACTTGCTCGGGATTCTCTCTCTCCCTCTCTCTCTGCCCCTCCCTTGCTCACATGCTTGCTCCCTCTCTCTCTCTCAAAATTAATAAAATAAATGCAAAAAAAAGTACTTTCTAACGATATAATTTTTCCTTGTACATATTCTGAGTGATAATTCAGTTAAGTGAGTCCCTTCCAAATCATGTGAATGTGTGCCAGCGTGAAGCCAAGGCGCATCTATTCTCAACTATTTGCGAAGGATGATTAGTCTGTCTCCTGAGTAGAGTATCTCCATTGAGTTGTCAAGAGATGGTAAAGCCATTTCCAATAAAGCACAAATTACAACTATAGAATATAGATGAGTAAGAGTTACGTGAACTTACTCTCTTATTTTCAGTTATAAAATAAAAGTTACAGAACAAACAGCTTGAATTTTGCTCTTGTTAACTGAACTCAGTTTATAAGCAGGTTTGCAGTGGATCACATGGTCAGAGTTACATTAAAAAGCATTAGAGCAAAGAAGTCAGATTGTGGTACTTATGAATTCATGCATTTTTCAAGTGCCAATGATTATACTTTAAGATAGGACTGTAATTAATTGTGCAGGGTGATTCAGACTCAAAGTGTCAATAATACCTGGGGTCACGTTGTCTCAATGTCTACCTGTGTAGGTATTTAGTCTAAGCAGTGGAAATCAGGGTTCCAAACTGTTTTTAGAATACAGAAACAAGGTATCTAATAGCAGGAGAATTCGAGCAAGTGGTAGGACTCTAAATTCCAGATTGGGATTCAGAAGCATTAATGTAGGAAGTGAGCAGGAGGCCATAGTGTTGAAAAAATTCAGATAAGAGGCAAATAGACAAGGCACACAGAAACCAAGAGAATTCATATTTTCTTTTTTTTTCAATATATGAAATTTATTGTCAAATTGGTTTCCATACAACACCCAGTGCTCATCCCAAAAGGTGCCCTCCTCAGTACCCATCACCCACCCTCCCCTCCCTCCCACCCCCCATCAACCCTCAGTTTGTTCTCAGTTTTTAAGAGTCTCCTATGCTTTGGCTCTCTCCCACTCTAACCTCTTTTTTTTTTTTCCTTCCCCTCCCCCATGGGTTTCTGTTAAGTTTCTCAGGATCCACATAAGAGTGAAACCATATGGTATCTGTCTTTCTCTGTATGGCTTATTTCACTTAGCATCACACTCTCCAGTTCCATCCACGTTGCTACAAAAGGCCATATTTCATTCATATTTTCTAACTAGCACATAAAGTGAAGCCTAGTAATTTCAAATGAGAAACAAAATGACTTAAAATTTTAGCTCAGCTATTATGCTTAAATATCCCCATCTTAAGGTCAGGCTCAGTCCAAAATACCAGGTTGAATTGGGTTTTCAGTGGAAACTTAAGCAGAAAGATACATTTGGGGGAAGAAGAATGTTTTCATGTGTTTCAACATCCTGGTGCACAGATGGTTGACTAATTCTCTGTCTTGTACAGTTCTCCTCATTTCTTTGTCATGATTTCTTTGGGAAGTATCTCAGTTTGATTACATACAGCATTCTACCATTTTAAAAATTAATTTTAAATATTATCTTATTGATAACCTATTCTCAGTCCTTGGGATGTATATATACCTGACACCTTCTGTACGTTTAAATCTTCTTCTGCTGATAGGTTGCATTTAAAACTTGGCCTGAAAGTCTGATTTCATTAAGGGCCCAGAAAATGTATATATAAATTTGCCACATTGTTCTCCACTATTGGGCATTATTGTTCTAAAAACTTTAAAAAATTTATTATAAGTACAATGACATTTAGTTACTGTAACTTTCATATCTTTGATAAGTACAAGTGAACATTCATTGTATTTATGTATTGATGGGTATACTCTTAAACTCTGTTCCAATCATTTGTCCATTTAGCTCCTGAGGTACTGTGTTTTCCCTATGAATTTATTATTTTACCAAAGTAAAACTAATTCCTGTTTATTCATCCCTTGGATTTGTATCAGATTGATTAAATATTTAATGAAAGATTATAGAATTGATTGAAATTAATAAAACCTGGAAATGTACTCCGATTCCATTTCACAACATTCTGAGCTTAACAATTTTGTGTTTCAGCAGTTCATCTGAAGATGAACACAGTTGACTGACTTCCACACTCTTTACTTCTGATCTTTAACCACTTTATACCAAGGAAAGCAAGACCTTTCACTTACAGAATAAGACTAATAAAAATCTGGAAATTGTGCGGAAATGGCTTTTTTTTGCTTTGTGTGACTGTTCTCATAAAACACATTAATGACAAGTTGTACTAACAAGAAAATGACATACTCCTGGCATGACAAATTGTACTAACAAGAAAATGTCATACTCCTGGCATGACAAAAAAGAAAATAGCTCATATATGTAATATAGTACCACTTACAAAATGTCTGAAAGGAAATCTTGAAATGTTACACATTATCTCTAAATAGTGGAATCACATGTGATTGTAGAATAGTCTTCTTTACATTTTTACATTTTCCAAAACTTTTACAATGACCACTTACTATATGGGCATATATAAAAATGATAGCCATGGCAAATGTCGATTTACAAAATTAGAAATTCCTGCCTTCATTGTTTCATTATTTTTATAATAATTGCTCCGATTTATCCTACTTACCTTTGTGGATATGCAGATCTAAATCTGTTTAGGCTGAGAATCCAAACTCCCTTGAAACTACCAAGAAGACAGATTTTCTCTACTTTTTCTGTGACTGTAAGGATAGTGCCAGAGTATATTTGTTTACGTTCATTTGTCAGTATTTATAGTGACTGTCATGAGGAGGCTGATGATATTGGGATGTGGAAACAGGAAATAGTCAATTACAGTTATATTTTTCTTAACTATATGTATTTTTCTTTTTTTGATTTTTTAACATTTGTTTGTTTATTTAATGTTTGTTTATTTTTGAGGGAGAGAGAGACAGAGCATGAGCAGAGGAGGGTCAGAGAGAGAGGGAGACACAGAATCTGAAACAGGCTCCAGGCTCTGAGCTGTCAGCACAGAGCCCGACGCGGCTCTCGAACTCACAGACCACAAGATCATGAGCCAAAGTCGGACACTTAACCGACTGAGCCACCCAGGCACCCCATGCATTATTTTTCTTAAGTATATGAATTATTTATGTTGTTAGTATAATGGAATTTGAGGCAAAAGTAATGAGTCTCTACAAAAGTATTCTTGGTAATCTTATTCTTCATTAATAAATTTTTCTTGAAGCACAAAAATGTGAGTGTCACTTAAATACAGAATAGCTTTTCAATAATGCTATCATCGCTTTACTATCTTCTGCATTTTGATGTAGCCTGGCTGAGTTCTGACACAGAATTTTCATTAGGGAATTTATACTTGAACAAAGTTTAATATTGCTACACCTAATCACTTCTGAGAAAAAGAACTTGTAGAGACTTTAAATAATGTAGATTTGAAATGAATGTGATTAACTTTTCAGTAACTGTTACCTGGATATTTGAAATTCCTCTCTTGTCACAAAGTAGGAATATTAAGCTTTTATGTATCTAGTTTTGGTCCATAAGTGTATTTTTCAATGATTCATCAGGTTGTGGAGTTTTAGATTTAACTGAGCCCAGAATAGTAAAATAACCGTCTAAATGTACTACAGTATCTTCTTTTCAGGCATTGATTTGTAGTGACAATTGTGAATCAGCTCTTCAGCCGGACACAAATGAGAATCTAATAATAGCTACTGTCTGTATGAGTCCTTCTTGCTGGAGTTTTTCCTTCCCTACTTACTTGAACCTCCTAAAATTATACATTTTAGCCACAGATCTTCAGTTAAGTCAGCATTTCTCTTGCTTTTGGGTTGTATACACTTTAGAAAATAGGAAGCTTATAGATCACAGGAAAATGTGACAATTATAAATGAAAAATAGAATAGCCTTAGGCACACATATAAACAAATCCCCAGTAAAGGTAGATCATATTTGTTTGGCATGGGAATTGCACCGGAGTCCAATTTGGATGTCACAAAAGACGTTTATCTTTCAGGTTTATGAAAACTGCTTCTTCCACCAATTCTCTTAAGGCTGCAGAAACAGTTATAGAATGCGTAGGGGAAGAAGTATAAGAATTAGAAAAAGTAAGACTTAGATTTATTTACATGTTTTATTTTCATATTCCTGCTTTCAGAAAACTGTCATTTTACTTTATTTTTGCCATTTGAAATGGAAATTTCCAAAGATTATTATTTGACTATTTATCTGAAACATTAACAATATTAAGGCAGCAAATGACAGAAAACCAAGTTCATCGTGAATGATGATAATATCTATATATCTCTATGCTCTGTTCCTAATGCTAGTTCATCTGCTCACATTTGCAACAATTCATGAAATCTATAGTTGCAACTCTATTATTCCTCATTCCACCTACAACTCCAATCTCTCATCCTTATTGATACCTCTCTTAGACTTAGGTATCTAAACAGGGAAATTAATATTTTTAAAACTAAGCTCATTAACTATTGTTCTGGCCAGCCACCTCTCCGTAATTTCCTTACCGCTGCCGTATGTTATTAACATCTTCCAATTTTGCCCATAATCACCACTATTCTATGAGTGTTCACCTCTTTGGCCAAGATTATTCTCTTTGGAATGGTGGTCTCTGGGCAATATACTCTGCCTTTTAAGAGAACATGATGTTTGTGAGACCGTGACTGGAATGTGGAGATCGTATGTGTAGTTTAATAAAGTATTTCTCATGTCCCTCTCCCCCCAAAAAGAACGTGAGAATTTCCTTTCAGTAAGTTATTCTACAGTATAGCTAGCTACCAGACAGGGGAATTGGTGACAGGTGTTGCTTCAACAAGTGTTTTACTTCCCTATGTGTGCCAGGCGCTTGGTTAGTTCTAGGTTGTAATAAAAGACAGAGGGTAAATTCAAGTTCTGTCCCTCTTAGAATGTCAACTGTTTGACTCCTATCCATCCTAGAATTATTTCCACTTGTCACTGCTGAAGCAGTTTCTCCGGGCCATTAAATAATATTGTACAACATTTTCTTCACTTCCTGATAATGGATTTTCTTCTCCTTCTTCTTTCTTCTTTCTTCTCTCCTCTTTCCTCTTTCTTATTTTTGATAATGGATTTCTTTCTTGTCGCTAAAGCTGGGCTTAGAATAGCAACTTGGATTTCAAGGTGTATATATGTGAGTACAGGAGTACTAAATGCTTCACGTAGGTATAATTGAAGACATGTTGAGTGTCAACAGCAGATTATCCTGGATTTGTAAAACAGTTTTTATTGGTCAGAAGATTGAGATACTTTGATAGCTAAAAGGATTTTTTTGTATGTAAAGATGTTGCTAATTACTATATGCTAATTTAGCACTAACACAACGAGAATTTGATAGGATATTTCAGAAATCACACCAAGTGGAGGCAAAATTAAAATCTGGATGAGATGCCAGTGTGACAGCATTTTTCCTGCAAGTTTATGTGACCTTCTTTATGGCATGGGGTCTTAGGTTTTTTTATTCATAAAGTAGCAATAATATATTCTGTAGCTATATCCTAGGGTTGGTGGCAGACTTAAAATATTGAATATAAATTGACTTTAAAGTTAGAAACAACTAGATAAACCAAAACTAAAAGCATGATGATAAGTAGACATTAGGCTGTAAAGGCAAGTATTCATTCATACAAACAAATAGATAAAAATCATGCAGAGCACATTTTCTGAGCACACAGTGGAATTAAACTAAAACTCACTGGCAATAAGTAGCAATTAAAGTTACCAATAATGACTGAAATTTAAGTAATTCATTCATAAATTAAATAATAAGAGATACAACCTAAGTGGTCCTTAGTGGGAAACATACAACTTATGTTAGAAAAGAAGAGAGGAAACCAGTGACCTAAGGCTCCATCTTAAAAGCTATAAAGACAAAGCAATGTACATCTAAAGTCGGTGGGAGTAATAAGTAGGTGCAGAAATCATCACCAGCAACAAAAAGCTACCAGGCAATTTTTACCAAAGGCAAAAAATTAATGAAATTGATAACTGTGTAGCTAGATTGATTATGAAAATAAGAAAAGGGAAGCTACCAATAACAGGCATACAAAAGGATTTATCACCACAGATTCTACAGAGATTGAAAGGGTAATGATAGATTGCACTTAAGAATTCATAACAGGGGCGCCTGGGTGGCGCAGTCGGTTAAGCGTCCGACTTCAGCCGGGTCACGATCTCGCGGTCCGTGAGTTCGAGCCCCGCGTCAGGCTCTGGGCTGATGGCTCAGAGCCTGGAGCCTGTTTCCGATTCTGTGTCTCCCTCTCTCTCTGCCCCTCCCCTGTTCATGCTCTGTCTCTCTCTGTCCCAAAAATAAATAAACGTTGAAAAAAAAAAAAAAAAAGAATTCATAACAAACATGACACCTTAGATAAAACGAAAACACTTTATTGAAGAATACGACTTGCAAAATTAACACAAGAAGCTGCTACAATCTGAATAGTCCTGGTTCAATGAAAGAAATGGAACTTGTTACCAATTCCTCTTCCAAAATACATATAAATAAGAAATTACATGAATCTAAAAAAGAAGAAAAAAAGAAATAACGCCAGTCTTACGCAAAAATAAGGAGATTACTGCCCTTCTTGTTTGAGTCCACCACAACGTGACAACATTATTACAAAAAAAAAAAAATGAGGACCAAAATTTCTCATGAATATAGACAAAAGGTTCCTTAATGAATTGTTAGTATTTGAAATCCAAGTATATCATGACCAAGCAGGATTTATCTTACGAATATAGGAGTGATTTAATCATTTAAAATTACTCAGCGTAAGTTACCATATTAATAGATTGAAGGAGAAAAAATGATCATTTCAACAAAATGTAAACAGATAATTCAAATAATTATTCAAATAATGCAAAAAATAATTCAAATAATTCAAAACAATATTCATTGTTAAAATGCTTAGCACATTAATAATAGGAGTTTTTTGTTAAAAAAAATTGAGCTCCTTCCAGCTTGCAGCTCAGCTAATAAGGAACTTGCAGGTTGTCACTGACTTGTAACAACAGGTAAAAAGCTGTTATGGGGGGTTGTTTGTGTTTTGTTTTTCACGAACAGACTGAAAATCAGAAGTGCTTCTTAGGTCTGTCAGAGACGTCAGGTCACCAGGCAAACTTCAGTTGTCAAAATTTAAGAGATGGATGGGAGCACAAGAATCAAAATTTACAGGAGCAGAAACCTATTAACAGAAACCTACATGGGGACCGGTACTAAGGCAAGACAACCTTAAACGATTTTTGCCCAATTGCTGAAGACTCAGTCTGTGCACAACTGAGAGTTAAAACCTCTAAGGAGGCCCAGTCATACAGGGACCACCACTTATTTGTGAGTTTCACTTCCTGAGGCTTGTCAGGGTTTTTTTTACAGTGAAGACCAAAAAAAAAAAAAAAAAAAGGAAAAGTAAAGAAAAGAAAAAAATTTCCTTCTGCTTCTGGCATGGAGAGGGGAAGAGTAACTGTTTTGAAATACATGAAATAGTCTGTCCTTCTAAACAAGGCCTGCCTTCAAGAGAAATTTATTTACCAGAGTCTAACCAACCTGGGGGAAGAGAAATAACAAGCTCCAACCCATTCTAGTCATATGCATTATGAATTAAACATCACAGCCCAGGGACACAGGCTCACACAATGACTCAGTTTTAATCATGGGGCTATAGAATGCTTCCCTCCCACACACCCCTTACTAGCACACCACTAAAAACCTATTTACTTCAGTTCTTTTTACTGAGTACATAATGTTTTACTTCCAACCAAAATATACAAGGCATACTAAAAGGCAAACAATAGTTTGTAGAGACAAATAAAGTGAACTAGACCCAGATAAGACAGAGATATTGGAATTAACTGCCAATGTGAGCAGAGAATTGTCTGAAATAAATTTTGAAAATTTTGGAGATCAAAAACAGTGTAACAAAAATGAAGAATGCCTTTGATGACCTCGTAGACTGGACATGGCTGAGGAAAAAATATGTAATCTTGAGAATATGTCCACTGAAACTTCCAAAACAAAAAAGCAGAGAAGAGAGACTGAAAAAACCCAGAATGTTCAAGAATTGTAGGACAACTATAAAAGGTGCAACATGTATAAATAGAATACCAGATGGAAAAAGAAATAGAAAAAAAATACATTTGAAGAAATAATGATTGAGAATTTCCCGAAATGAAAGACACCAGACCAAAGATTTAGATGTGTATAAAACACCAAGCAGGATAAATGCCAAAAACAAAACCACCAAACTAAACCTAAACATATACTCAAAATGCAGAAGATCAATGAGAAATTTAAAAACTTGAGTGGTGCCTTGTTCGGACATCCAATTCTTGATTTTGGCTCAGGTCCTGATTTTACTGTTTGTGGGATCAGGATTGAGCCCCACATCGGGCTCCACACTGAGTATGGAACCTGCTTGGGATTCTCTCTCCCCATCTCTTTTGCTCCCCCAAGTACACTTTCTCTCTCTCAAAATAAATAAATATTCTTTAAAAAACTGGAAATAAGATAGAATGAACACGTTATCAATAGAACAACAAGAATTATGTAGCACTTTTCCTCAGTAAACCACACAACGAAGAAGAGAATAGAATGAAATTTTTAGTGTTGGGGAAAAACAGCAACATGAAATCTTGTCTTGCAAATTATACTTTAATACTAAAAAAGAAGTAAGGACAAACAGAAATGTGGGGATTTGTTGCCAGTAAATTTGTTGCCATTTCTGCCTTGCAAGAAATATTTAAAGAAGTTCCTAAAAGAGAAGGAAAATGTGAAGGTGAAATAAAAATATTTATTTTTAATCTAACAGATAAAAGTTTAATAACAACAATAATGTATTTGATTATGAGAGCTTATTTATAATTTGAAGGAAAGACTGCAATGACACAAAGGAAGGGAGGGAGGGATTTGGAATACTTTGTTATCTTAAGTCACTTGCATTACCTGTGGAGTCATATGATGTTCTTTGAAAGTGGATTCAGATTAGTTGTAAATGTGTATTGCAAATTCTAGGACAGCAGTTAACAAAACTGAAAAAAATCATTTTTTCAGTTTTGTCAAGGAGAGAAAATGTAATCACTTAAAATGCTCAGTGGAAACCAGAAAAGGCAGGGGCACCTTGGTGGCTCAGTAAGTTCAGTGTCATGATCTCATGCTTTGTGTGTTTGGGCCCCATGTTGGACTCTGGGCTGACAGCTCCCAGTCTGGACCCTGCTTCGGATTCTGTGACTCCCTCCCTCTTTGCCCCTCCCCTGCCTGTGCAAGCTCTCTCTAGTGCGCACTCTCTCAAAAATACATAAACGTTAAAAAAAAACAGAAAAGGCAGAAAAGAGTGAAAGAAAAAAGATTAAAAAAGAACAACATGATAAATAAAATACAATAACAAATATGATAGATATGAATCCAGACATTTCAATCATTACTTCAAACGCCAATTTTAAGACAGATTTTCAGAGTGGATTAAAACTAAGACCCAACTCTTTGTTTTTCACAAGAAACCCACTTTCAGTATAAAGACAGATGTAGATTAAAACTAAAAGAATGGAGAAAGATTTACCATTGCTAACACTAATCCAAAGAAAACTGGAATAGCTATATTATAGAGAGCAGGGGCACCTGGATGGCTCAGTCATTTGGGCGTCTGACTCTTGTTTTTGGCACAGATCATGATCTCAGTGTTCATGAGATCAAGCTCCACATTAGGCTCTGCACTGACAGCCTGGAATCTGCTTGGGATTCTCTCTCCTCTGTCTTCCCCTTCTCTGCTTGTGTGCTCTCTCTCAAAATAAATAAATAAACTTAAAAAAAATTATACATAGCAAATTTTAGAGCAAAGAAAATTATCAAGAGTAAAGAAAGACATTACATACTGATAAATGAGTCAATTTTCCAAAAAGATACAGTTGTTAATACCAATATACCTAGCAACAGAGTCAAAATACATAAGGCAAAAGTTGATAGAACTGCAAGATGAGGTAGATGAATTTATTATTGTATTTGGAAACTTCAGCTTGCACCACCTTATAAGTAATTGACAGATTCAGAAAGCAGAGTATCAGTAGGGACATAGTTAAACTCAACAACACCATCAATCAATGAATATAAATGATAGGTATGGAAGACTTCATTAAAAATAGTAGACTGCTCATTCTTCTCAGGTGCATATGGAATGTTCACCAAGATAGACCATGTTCTAGGCGATAAAACACATTTTAAATAATTTAAAGGGCTAGAAATTATGCAATGTATACTTTCAGACCACGATTAGAGAACAACTTTTCTCCCCTTCTCTCAGTTCTTCCTATTCTCTTGGTTGGGACCTGAATAATACTAGTAGATCTTTGATCTGGTTTTCCAGGGTAGTGTTCCCACCATTTTTGTCCCTTTTTATGCTTGAATCCAGATTTTTCACAAAACTTGTAGAACTGTTCAGTGTTACTTGCCTCTGTTAACAGTGACTTTACCAAGTGGATACTTTTTTGTACAGTTTTCGTATCAACCTGTTTTGTCAGGAGGAGTAAAAGCAAAAAAACAGGATTTATTTTGTTGACGAATTATTTTAATAGACTTGACATACTGGTTGATAAGTCATTGAACCAGAAGTTATCTTTTATATGTAACCTTTCAATTTCTTTTCTAGACTGCAATGCAAATGGTCTAGAAGGTGGTGTTAAGAGGCATTAGATTTGATGGGAAATTTGCTTCACGTTTAGGCAATTTTTCCTTTACTTTAATTTAATTTTACAGTCCCGTTAAACGTTAAATTTGTTTTCAAGTTCTATTAAGGGGGAAATGGGAAGAAGCTTGGTGAAGTCATTTAACTTTCGCAAAGATGGAAATGATAAACTTTTTTTTATGTCAACCTTAAGGAAGTTGCGTCTAGCTTAGCAATTTTGAGGGCAGTTAACAACCTGTTTGCCAACAATATGACTAATAGTTCTGACTGGGTCAATTAGATTTTCCCAAGGGCTATTTAGAAAACATTTTGCAACTCCATTTTAGCTTCAGGAGGGAGTGAAAATGTATTGCTTATTTAATAAGTACTCTTGGCTGTAGTAGCAATTAATGGAACAAGATTAGGGAGGCATTTTAAAAAGGCAGAAAAATGATCCTTGTATTGAAGTGTTCTTTTGTACTCTTGAACCATGAAGAGAAAGCATTTTTCAATTTGGACATGAGGCAGTACTTAATATTTATGACTTCCTGTTCTAGCATGTGTCCAACAAACAACTAAGTGTTAAATGATAATGCAGAAGGCAGGGTAGTTCAAGGAGAATGATGCTGCCCTATGAATCCAACCAAGGTCCATCTGGTCTATTCCCAAAATATCTTGATAATTAGTTTCTTCAGCTTTTTGTGAATGACCCAGTTGAGCATCTTACATTCCTTCTAAGGGATAGAGTTTCTCTTATAGTACCATTATTAGGGACAAGAGGTGGTAAGTTTCATTTTTTAGAGCAACTAAAGTTCAAAAAAGAGATGTTACCAACATATAAATTAGTCCTCACCACATTGTATGCCAAATTCAGGTATAATTACCCCAAATCACAGGGTCAAAAGTTTGAAATTTTTACCAATTTTTATTTGCTTATGTCCTTTAAACTCACTAGGTATTTATTGATATTCTAAATCTGTAATCTTGGTTCAGTGATTATTGATAAGGAGCTGGTGTTACATGGAAGGAATTTTACACAGATACATATCAAGGATGATGTGAATTCCTTGAAATTGGACATGGAACTTTACCCACGTATATAGGAAGAAATCATGATGTTCATAAAGATTCTCAGGGGATCTAAATATGTTCAAGAATCATAGATTTAACTGATGATATGTTTTACACCCTTGGTTTAGACATCATCTAAGAATAGACTTCTATACATAATTAACTTTTTGCTGTATTAAATCATATTAGAAATAGACAAAAATACAGGAATGGCTACATTTTGATCTATTGTCATTCATTACCTGGGCATGAGTGGCATAGACATTTAATTACCTGATGTTTCTAGGAGGCCATCCTGGTTGACTCTGAAGCTACCTATAGTCTCTTGTCATGTTGGAAGTTACTGAATTTCAAATTGGCAGTAAAATCAGTTACTGAATCCTGTTGATTTTTCTCTAATAGATCTCTCTAAGCTACTCAGGCTTTGATTTCTTATTGTCCTACCTCAGATTTTCTTACCTCTTAATTACGTTTCTCAAATAATAACTTTGTCTTCCTTTTTTTTTTTTTTTTTTTAAATTTTTTTTTTTCAACGTTTATTTATTTTTGGGACAGAGAGAGAGACAGAGCATGAACGGGGGAGGGCCAGAGAGAGAGGGAGACACAGAATGGGAAACAGGCTCCAGGCTCTGAGCCATCAGCCCAGAGCCTGACGCGGGGCTCGAACTCACGGACCGCGAGATCGTGACCCGGCTGAAGTCGGACGCTTAACCGACTGCGCCACCCAGGCGCCCCTGTCTTCCTTTTTTTCATCACAATGTAGGTAAAGTGATATTTTTAAACGTCAGCTTACTGCTTAAAACTTTTATTATTTCCTCATGGCTCTTAGTGTAAGAAAATTCTATATTTTTCAACACTGCCCATTTTACTTTGTAAGACATGACCTGTTTTTCATTATGCAAATTTTTATTTTGTGACGTATTTATCCTTCAACTTTTCCATTCTAACAATCTTGACTCTGCTGTGATTTCTCAAAACAGCCAAAACCCTTTATAGCTTTCAAGTTGTCCCAAGCTCTCCCAGTGATTCAGATGTGTACTGAAGCTGGAGAACCATTCTTAAAAGTGCGTTTGCTGCCCTCTTTTGCCCTCCTAAACCCTACACAGTCTGCTAAGATCTTACTTTGAAGAGATTTCTATTACTTTCCAAGTTTCTTAGTGATTCCTCTATTGTCTGCAAAATTAATGCGATCCATGTGTCATTGTGCCTGTAGATTTCTAGACCCATGGAAAAATCCTGATTCAGTGATTGGGCTGGAGGATAGAAATAAGAATATTGAAACACACATACAACTTTCCTGGATGATCCTGTTGATAATTCAAATTTAAAATTACTGAACTATGTGGTTTTCTCAAGAAGATAAGCTTTGAAAGGGAATCAGAGAAAAGGGGATGTCAATTGCAGGGGGAGAATGATTGGACTACGGGAGAAAATGTTTCTGTTGTTGGCTTCTTTGTTTTACAATGAGAGATAGATGAGTATGTTCATATTCTGAGGTGTAAGAACTAGCAGAGATGTATAGGGTCAGGGTACAGAAGAAAAAGTGATATATTCACTTTTTAGGGGGAAAAATTTGGTACAGAAAAGTAATAAAGTATAAAGAAGTAGGGATGCATTCCGCTTTTTAGGGCCAGAAAGGTAGCAGATAGGGCAGAACATTCAATGTTTACTGCCAGAATTAAGCTTAAAGAGTCTTACCTTCCTTTAAAAAACAAACAAGCAAAAAAGCATAACAAAAACAAAACAAAACAAAAAACTGGGTTCTAGCCTTCCAGAATGAATACTGCTTTCCCACCTTTTCTTTAAGTGAATGTTTCAATATATCATTATATTATTTTGCATAACAACTTCAAATGCTTCTGCAACTAGATTCTCAAAGAAACAAGGAAATACAGAAAGAAAGGAAGGAAGGAAATGACAAGTTGACTCAATATATCTGAACAAAATTAAAGGTTCCTGTATGAGTTACTCTCAAAGAGAAAGTAAAAGTGGGATTCAGGAAAAAGAGCAATAGGTTAGACTAGAAAGCAGTCCTTAAAAGTTGTACATCAAAAACACTTCATTTAATTTAAAATGTAAGTGATAAATCAGGAAAGGATGTTTTCTACATGAGGGGCAGATAAAGAGTTGTTAGCCTTAATATGTAGTATACTTTTAGGTATCACTAAGAAATAATCATACTCCTCAGTGGTGTCCTTCAAACAGATTTGGAATACCATATTTAATATATATAAAATTATTCCACATTTTATGAGGCTTTACTTTTATCTACTTTTTGATTCTTCTGTTTTTCCAATCTATTCTTTTCTCAGTACCATGCGGTTGTTGCAGTTTAATATTTGTTAGAGAAATACCTACTTTATTTCTTCTCTTAGCACAATTCTCTAGAAGGTTTTTCACAGTTATTGTTCCATGTTAATTTAGGAATACTTTTTATTTAAAAAATTGATTCAAATTTTAATTGATGGAATTTGGATTTAAATGATGATGAATCTCTGTTTAATCTGTGATAATTGATATATTAACATTATTCAACCTTTTAATCTATTCAACTTTGTCTCCCTAAATGAAATTTTACTTGGGTCTTCATTTAGATAGCTATAGTTTCTTAGTCATTTCATTGTATTTGCCTATTGATTGCTTTTTTCCGTTACAGTGATTGACCTGTAAGAAGTATATAGATTCTGGTACAAAGTCTTGTTAGTAACCGCTGCATTCTATGCTTGTAAAAGTTCTCATAATAGTTTTAATTATAATCTGAAAGTTTTCCTAGTAATAATTCTTAGAGTAATTTAATGGTGCTTGGGTTTACTCTGTTGATTATCAGGTTCTGTAATCATATATGATGCTAGTTTAGTTGCCTCTTTGCTTCTTCCGTGTAACAAACTAAACTTCTGTGGGTCCTATCAGTAAAAGGAAGCGGCAAATGAACAAGGAGACAATTAGCAGTATCTAGCACACATCTCTATTGTTTCATCATTAAATATGATTTTTTTTCTAAGACCGTATTTCTATTTCCAGGTGTTCCCCATGCCCCGGGAAAATCCAGCATTTTTTCCCCTTATTCATATACTGTTTTCTAAAAAGTATAGTTGACCCATAATATTATAGTAGTTTCAGATGTACAACATAGTCATAGTCACTCAACTTTTATATACACTGTGAATTGATCACCGCAATAAAGTTACCGTTTGTCACCATACAAAGTTATTATGATATTATTGATTATATTCTCTAAGTTATACTTTTCATCCCTATGATTTACATATGTTCTATCTGGAAATCTGAATTTATTAATCCTCTTTGCCTGCTTTGTCCATTCTTCTTTTGCCCCTCCCCTCTGGCAATCACCAGTTTATTCTCTGTATTTGTGAGTCTTCTTGGTTTCGTTTGTTTAGGTGTTTTGTAGGTGTTTATAATTAAAACCAGTCAGTATTTGTCCTTCTCTGACATTTCGCTTACCATAATAGCCTCTGTGTCAGCCCATGTTGTTACAAATGTCAAGATTTTATTCTTTTTCATGGCTTAGTAGTATTAGTGTGTGTGTGTGTGTGTGTGTGTGTGTGTGTGTGTGTGTGTGTTTATTTTACATATGTATGTATCTCACATCTTTTTTATCCATTTATCTATCCATGGACACTTAGGTTGCTTCCACATCTTAGCTATTGTGAATAATGCTGCAGTGGACATAGGGGGGCATATATATTTTGAAAATAATGGATTTTATTTTCTTATTTAATTTTTTGAGGAGCCACCATACTATTTACATATTAAATTGGTGTTTACACCAATTTACATTGGAATCAGCAGTACCCAAGGGTTCTCTTTTCTTGACAACTCCACAAACATATTATTTTTTGTCTTTTTGATACTAGCCATTCTGACAGTTGTGAGGTGGTATTGTGATTTTGACTTGCATTTCCCTGGTAAGTGGTGACGCTGAACATCTTCTCATGTGCATCATGACCATCTGTATGTCTTCCTTGGAAAATTTTCCATTTAGGTCTCAGAATTTTTTTAGCCATCTGTAATAAATGCTGAGTTTTATCCAGTAGTTTCTGAGCATCAATTGAGATGGTAACTTAAAAAAATAAAGAATGTGTACCAATAAAGTGCTGAATATTTTTTTTGTTTGTTTAGATTTTCTATAGATTGTCATGACACTGACTTACATTGGTATTTTCTGGCCATAATATATTAGCTTTCATGTGCAATGGCGTGTGATCTTCTAAAATTTGGGATTGTTACAGGGTATGGAGATCTTGAAGGAATTTAATACATAGTATCACTGGTTTTTGTTCATTTTTTTTTACAAAGAAATGAAAATGATACCGATAAAAAGTCTAACCTATAGTATATCAAATTATGTAGCTTAATGAACTTCCATCATTAAATAATTTACTAATATCTTTAAAAGTTTTATTATCTTGGGGCGCCTGGGTGGCTCAGTCGGTTAAGTGTCCGACTTCAGCTCAGGTCATGACCTCGAAGTTCATGATTTCAAGCCCCGCGTCAGGCTCTGTGCTGACAGCTCGGAGCCTGGAGCCTACTTCGGATTCTGTGTCTCCCTCTCTCTCTGCCCCTCCCCTTCTTGCACTCTGGCGCGCGCTCTCTCTCTCTCTCTCTCTCTCTCAAAAATAAATAAACATTAAAAAAATTTTTTTTTTTTAATAAAAAAAATTTAATAAAAGTTTTATTATCTTGATAAGTAGGCTTATCTCCTTATTTGTGTTTTTTCATTTTGGGTGAGATGAAACATTTTTCCTTTGTTTCTTAGCAATTTACATTTCCACTTGAGTCCATTGTATTGAAAAAATTATTTAGCTTGAATTCTAAACACTCCAGTCAGTAGTTCTGTGGCTCAGGTGGCTGGCAGTTCATTCATTTTGCAGAGTGGCATATTTTACTTATGTGACATAGGAAAAAAAACCCAGAATAAACTCTTTGAACACCTCCACATGACATTACATTAAATGTGTAATCATGCAGTTTTGTCTTCAGCCTGGCCTTTTGACAAAATATTTGGAAACTCCCAACTCTACCACCGTCTGGGCAAAGTTACATCTATCCCAGCAAATGGTTAGTTCTAAACAGGGCTTCTCGGCTTAGGAGGAAGATGGCGGCGTAGGAGGACCCTGGGCTCACCGCGCGTCCTGCTGATCACTTAGATTCCACCTACACCTGCCTAAATAACCCAGAAAACCGCCAGAGGATTAGCAGAACGGAGTCACCGGACCCAAGTGCCGACGAGAGGCCCACGGAAGAGGGTAGGAAGGGCGGCGAGGCGGTGCGCGCTCCACGGACTGGCGGGAGGGAGCCGAGGCGGAGGGGCGGCTCGCCGGCCAAGCAGAGCCCCCAAGTCCGGCTTGCAAAAGCGGAGGGGCCTGACGGACTGTGTTCCGACAGCAAGCGCGACTTAGCGTCTGGGAGGTCATAAGTTAACAGCTCTGCTCGGGAAGCGGGAAGGCTGGAGGACAAAGGGAGGGTGAGCTGCGGAGCCCCCGGACGACAGAGCTCAGTTTGGCGGGGAACAAAGGCGCTCGCCAGCGCCATCTCCCCCGCCCATCCCCCAGCCAAAATCCCAAAGGGAACCGGTTCCGGCCAGGGAAATTGCTCGCTCTGCGCAAACACCCAACTCTGTGCTTCTGCGGAGCCAAACCTCCGGCAGCGGATCTGACTCCCTCCGGCTGCCACAGGGCCCCTCCTGAAGTGGATCACCTAAGGAGAAGCGAGCTAAGCCTGCCCCCCCTCCCACCGTGCACCTTGCCTTCCCACCCCAGCTAATACGCCAGATCCCCAGCATCACAAGCCTGGCAGTGTGCAAGTAGCCCAGATGGGCCACGCCACCGCACAGTGAATCCCGCCCCTAGGAGAGGGGAAGAGAAGGCACACACCAGTCTGACTGTGGCCCCAGCGGTGGGCTGGGGGCAGACATCAGGACTGACTGCGGCCCCGCCCACCAACTCCAGTTATACACCACAGCACAGGGGAAGTGCCCTGCAGGTCCTCACCACACCAGGGACTATCCAAAATGACCAAGCGGAAGAATTCCCCTCAGAAGAATCTCCAGGAAATAACAACAGCTAATGAGCTGATCAAAAAGGATTTAAATAATATAACAGAAAGTGAATTTAGAATAATAGTCATAAAATTAATCGCTGGGCTGGAAAACAGTATACAGGACAGCAGAGAATCTCTTGCTACAGAGATCAAGGGACTAAGGAACAGTCACGAGGAGCTGAAAAACGCTTTAAAGGAAATGCAAAACAAAATGCAAACCACCACAGCTCGGATGGAAGAGGCAGAGGAGAGAATAGGTGAACTAGAAGATAAAGTTATGGAAAAAGAGGAAGCTGAGAAAAAGAGAGATAAAAAAATCCAGGAGTATGAGGGGAAAATTAGAGAACTAAGTGATACACTAAAAAGAAATAATATACGCATAATTGGTATTCCAGAGGAGGAAGAGAGAGGGAAAGGTGCTGAAGGGGTACTTGAAGAAATAATAGCTGAGAACTTCCCTGAACTGGGGAAGGAAAAAGGCATTGAAATCCAAGAGGCACAGAGAACTCCCTTCAGACGTAACTTGAATCGATCTTCTGCACGACATATCATAGTGAAACTGGCAAAATACAAGGATAAAGAGAAAATTTTGAAAGCAGCAAGGGGTAAACGTGCCCTCACATATAAAGGGAGACCTATAAGACTCGTGACTGATCTCTCTTTTGAAACTTGGCAGGCCAGAAAGAATTGGCACCAGATTTTCAGGGTGCTAGACAGCAAAAATATGCAGCCGAGAATCCTTTATCCAGCAAGTCTGTCATTTAGCATAGAAGGAGAGATAAAGGTCTTCCCAAACAAACAAAAACTGAAGGAATTTGTCACCACTAAACCAGCCCTACAAGAGATCCTAAGGGGGACCCTGTGAGACAAAGTACCAGAGACATCACTACAAGCATAAAACATACAGACATCACAATGACTCTAAACCCGTATCTTTCTATAATAACACTGAATGTAAACGGATTAAATGCGCCAACCAAAAGACATAGGGTATCAGAATGGATAAAAAAACAAGACCCATCTATTTGCTGTCTACAAGAGACTCATTTTAGACCTGAGGACACCTTTAGATTCAGAGTGAGGGGATGGAGAACTATTTATCATGCTACTGGAAGCCAAAAGAAAGCTGGAGTAGCCATACTTATATCAGACAAACTAGACTTTAAATTAAAGGCTGTAACAAGAGATGAAGAAGGACATTATGTAATAGTTACAGGGTCTATCCATCAGGAAGAGCTAACAATTATAAATGTCTATGCGCCGAATACCGGAGCCCCCAAGTATATAAAACAATTACTCATAAACAGAAGCAACCTTATTGATAAGAATGTGGTAATTGCAGGGGACTTTAACACCCCACTTACAGAAATGGATAGATCATCTAGACACACAGTCAATAAAGAAACAAGGGCCCTGAATGAGACATTGGATCAGATGGACTTGACAGATATATTTAGAACTCTGCATCCCAAAGCAACAGAATATACTTTCTTCTCGAGTGCACATGGAACATTCTCCAAGATAGATCATATACTGGGTCACAAAACAGCCCTTCATAAGTTTACAAGAATTGAAATCATACCATGCATACTTTCAGACCACAATGCTATGAAGCTTGAAATCAACCACAGGAAAAAGTCTGGAAAACCTCCAAAAGCGTGGAGGTTAAAGAACACCCTACTAACGAATGAGTGGGTCAACCAGGCAATTAGAGAAGAAATCAAAAAATATATGGAAACAAACGAAAATGAAAATACAACAATCCAAACGCTTTGGGACGCAGCGAAGGCAGTCCTGAGAGGAAAATACATTGCAATCCAGGCCTATCTCAAGAAACAAGAAAAATCCCAAATACAAAATCTAACAGCACACCTAAAGGAAATAGAAGCAGAACAGCAAAGGCAGCCTAAACCCAGCAGAAGAAGAGAAATAATAAAGATCAGAGCAGAAATAAACAATATAGAATCTAAAAAAACTGTAGAGCAGATCAACGAAACCAAGAGTTGGTTTTTTGAAAAAATAAACAAAATTGACAAACCTCTAGCCAGGCTTCTCAAAAAGAAAAGGGAGATGACCCAAATAGATAAAATCATGAATGAAAATGGAATTATTACAACCAATCCCTCAGAGATACAAAAATTATCAGGGAATACTATGAAAAATTATATGCCAACAAATTGGACAACCTGGAAGAAATGGACACATTCCTGAACACCCACACTCTTCCAAAACTCAATCAGGAGGAAATAGAAAGCTTGAACAGACCCATAACCAGCGAAGAAATTGAATCGGTTATCAAAAATCTCCCAACAAATAAGAGTCCAGGACCAGATGGCTTCCCAGGGGAGTTCTACCAGACATTTAAAGCAGAGATAATACCTATCCTTCTCAAGCTATTCCAAGAAATAGAAAGGGAAGGAAAACTTCCAGACTCATTCTATGAAGCCAGTATTACTTTGATTCCTAAACCAGACAGAGACCCAGTAAAAAAAGAGAACTACAGGCCAATATCCCTGATGAATATGGATGCAAAAATTCTCAATAAGATACTAGCAAATCGAATTCAACAGCATATAAAAAGAATTATTCACCATGATCAAGTGGGATTCATTCCTGGGATGCAGGGCTGGTTCAACATTCGCAAATCAATCAACGTGATCCATCACATTAACAAAAAAAAAGAGAAGAACCATATGATCCTGTCAATCGATGCAGAAAAGGCCTTTGACAAAATCCAGCACCCTTTCTTAATAAAAACCCTTGAGAAAGTCGGGATAGAAGGAACATACTTAAAGATCATAAAAGCCATTTATGAAAAGCCCACAGCTAACATCATCCTCAACGGGGAAAAACTGAGAGCTTTTTCCCTGAGATCAGGAACACGACAGGGATGCCCACTCTCACCGCTGTTGTTTAACATAGTGCTGGAAGTTCTAGCATCAGCAATCAGACAACAAAAGGAAATCAAAGGCATCAAAATTGGCAAAGATGAAGTCAAGCTTTCGCTTTTTGCAGATGACATGATATTATACATGGAAAATCCGATAGACTCCACCAAAAGTCTGCTAGAACTGATACATGAATTCAGCAAAGTTGCAGGATACAAAATCAATGTCCAGAAATCAGTTGCATTCTTATACACTAACAATGAAGCAACAGAAAGACAAATAAAGAAAATGATCCCATTCACAATTGCACCAAGAAGCATAAAATACCTAGGAATAAATCTAACCAAAGATGTAAAGGATCTGTATGCTGAAAACTATAGAAAGCTTATGAAGGTAATTGAAGAAGACTTAAAGAAATGGAAAGACATTCCCTGCTCATGGATTGGAAAAATAAATATTGTCAAAATGTCAATACTACCCAAAGCTATCTACACATTCAATGCAATCCCAATCAAAATTGCACCAGCATTCTTCTCGAAATTAGAACAAGCAATCCTAAAATTCATATGGAACCACAAAAGGCCCCGAATAGCCAAAGGAATTTTGAAGAAGAAGACCAAAGCAGGAGGCATCACAATCCCTGACTTTAGCCTCTACTACAAAGCTGTCATCATCAAGACAGCATGGTACTGGCACAAAAACAGACACATAGACCAATGGAATAGAATAGAAACCCCAGAACTAGACCCACAAACGTATGGCCAACTCATCTTTGACAAAGCAGGAAAGAACATCCAATGGAAAAAAGACAGCCTCTTTAACAAATGGTGCTGGGAGAACTGGACAGCAACATGCAGAAGGTTGAAACTAGACCACTTTCTCACACCATTTACAAAAATAAACTCAAAATGGATAAAGGACCTAAATGTGAGACAGGAAACCATCAAAACCTTAGAGGAGAAAGCAGGAAAAGACCTCTCTGACCTCAGTCGTAGCAATCTCTTACTCGACACATCCCCAAAGGCAAGGGAATTAAAAGCAAAAGTGAATTACTGGGACCTTATGAAGATAAAAAGCTTCTGCACAGCAAAGGAAACAACCAACAAAACTAAAAGGCAACCAACGGAATGGGAAAAGATATTTGCAAATGACATATCGGACAAAGGGCTAGTATCTAAAATCTATAAAGAGCTCACCAAACTCCACACCCGAAAAACAAACAACCCAGTGAAGAAATGGGCAGAAAACATGAATAGACACTTCTCTAAAGAAGACATCCAGATGGCCAACAGGCACATGAAAAGATGTTCAGCGTCGCTCCTTATCAGGGAAATACAAATCAAAACCACACTCAGGTATCACCTCACGCCAGTCAGAGTGGCCAAAATGAACCAATCAGGAGACTATAGATGCTGGAGAGGATGTGGAGAAACGGGAACCCTCTTGCACTGTTGGTGGGAATGCAAATTGGTGCAGCCGCTCTGGAAAGCAGTGTGGAGGTTCCTCAGAAAATTAAAAATAGACCTACCCTATGACCCAGCAATAGCACTGCTAGGAATTTACCCAAGGGATACAGGAGTACTGATGCATAGGGGCACTTGTACCCCAATGTTCATAGCAGCACTCTCAACAATAGCCAAATTATGGAAAGAGCCTAAATGTCCATCAACTGATGAATGGATAAAGAAATTGTGGTTTATATACACAATGGAATACTATGTGGCAATGAGAAAAAATGAAATATGGCCCTTTGTAGCAACGTGGATGGAACTGGAGAGTGTAATGCTAAGTGAAATAAGCCATACAGAGAAAGACAGATACCATATGGTTTCACTCTTATGTGGATCCTGAGAAACTTAACAGGAACCCATGGGGGAGGGGAAGGAAAAAAAAAAAAAAGAGGCTAGAGTGGGAGAGAGCCAAAGCATAAGCGACTGTTAAAAACTGAGAACAAACTGAGGGTTGATGGGGGGTGGGAGGGAGGGGAGGGTGGGTGATGGGTATTGAGGAGGGCACCTTTTGGGATGAGCACTGGGTGTTGTATGGAAACCAATTTGTCAATAAATTTCATAAAAAAAAAAATAAAATAAACAGGGCTTCTCTCATTGTCTATACTCCGACCCCACTGTTCTTGTTAGAGGCTTGCAAGGTAATAGCTGATTACCTACTCTGATGTGACCAGTGGCCTCCTTGTGTATGTAGGTAAGCCCACTGGCAAATGAAGCCAATCAAAGTTTATGAGGCTTGAATTTTGTTCGAGCAAAATTAAAATTTGAAAGACTATTAAACATGTGGATTTATTGAATTTGGACCGTATGTGAGGTATTCAGCAGATTGGGAGAGTGTTAGTGTTTCTTGCTCGAATTCATTCTTACATGCTATGTGACATTTTGGTATATAATGAAAACTGTTTCTTCCTCTGATTTCCTCCATTTCTCCCCAGTTGAAAGGACTGTGCCTTGCCAGTTTTGGCCGAGGATAAACATCTTATTTCTACTTCCTTCACAGAACAAGGGCCTCTGCCTCTGCTCCGCCACGCTCAAAGTGACATACAGTCTCTCACCTTAATGGAGGGTTGATGTGCTTATTGCTGACTGTGATCAAGCTGTGGCAGGATTTTGGATAAGGAGAGTCTGTCTCCACATTGCATATTTGTGTGACTTTGGCCAAGTTGCAAAAAACTCTATGTATCTCAACAGCCCCATCTATAAAACGGTGATAGAGTTGATACTATGCCGAGAGGAATTTTAAGTTTATGTATATTCAGATAAATAAACATAATGTCTTCTTAGAACAGTGTCCAGGAATTCATAAGCATAATACAAATGTTAGTTTCTAGACTTAGTGTTCATACCATTTGGATATGAACAAATCAGTGAAGCAATCCCAGGAACCCCATTCTTGTCTCCTTTAGAGGGCTTAGTATAGACCCATGAGTGGTTCTGGGAGAATCTCCTCTTCAGAGTCATCTCAGATGATTTTACGGTATACAAATCCAGATGCATAAATTCCGTAGTCCTGGAGCTATGCAATATGCTTGTCCTACTTTTCTCCCCCAAATCCTGACTAGTTGCTCTTTTTTTTTTTTTTACTTCATCTTTATTTGACTTCTTGGAGTCAGTACCACACCGGCTGCTTGTTTAGAAAAACAGCTTGCTTTTCCCTGCCTGAATTGACCTGCATGAATTGTCACATGGAAGAAAAAGTTTTATGCCCTAATTGAGGAGAAGAGACTTTGATTACGATGTCATATGGAAGAGTAGAAATCAGGGAGGCCAGGACCCAGGGACTGAGGTTTGAATCCCGTTTTGGCGAATCTGTTTGCTGACTTTAGTCTCATCACTTAATCTCATCTCAAAATTTGGGTGCTTATAGGCAGCTCTTGAGTTCTTATAAAAAGAAAATGAAATTAGAATTTACATTTATAAAATAAGGATAAATTGTCTACAGTGGAGATTTTATAAAAATTAGGAGTGACTTTAGATTTGAAACTTTACGAGTGAGTAGGGGAGGGGCAGAGAGAGAGAGAGAGAGAGAGAGAGAGAGACAGAGAGACAGAGACAGGATCCAAAGCAGGCTTCAGGCTCCAGCTGTCAGCACAGAGCCCAACACACAGTTCAAAGTCACAAACCGTGAGATCATGACCTGAGCTAAAATCAGATGCTTAACCAACCGAGCCCCCCAGGTGCCCCTAGATTTGAAACTTTAATGCAGTATCTTGTGGAAAGGAAATGCTCAACTATTGATAGCAATGTTTTATTATGATGGGGAAAGGTACATGGCCCAAATGACAGTAAGTGATAAACAACTAATCTCCACAGTACTTTACAAAACTGAGGTAAGGGTGCATTTTGGCCTGCTTAGACAAAAGGATGTAAAAGTGGAGAGAACATTGTAGGACTGTGCCCTACTACCATGAAGTGACAATAGGAGGGCCGCAATGGAGCATGATCATTAAGTATCTTATTGCAGATCCTGTGTCTATGATAGAATTCTTGTCAATTTTTTTAATGTTTATTTATTTTTGAGAGAGAGAGAGAGACAGAACATGAGTGGGGAGGGGCAGGGAGGGAATTTGAGGCAGGCTCCAGGCTCTGTACTGCCCGGCACTGCGCTTGAACTCATGAACCACGAGATCATGACCTGAGCCAAAGTCGGACACTTAACCAACTGAGCCACTCAGGCCACCCCTGTGATAGAATATTTAAAATGTTAGAACTTGCTGTAAGCATTTTTACAGTTGAAACATGATGATCTATACAAGTAGAACATTTATTCCAAATAAGTAGCAGAACCACTACTTAGTAGAGCAGAACTACTCTAAATGTAGTATAGTATATATAGTCTGTCCTCACCAGACTCCCGCCTAGCTGATCATATGATGTAGACGTTGATTTTCCCATATCTGCCCCTATGCACTTTCACATGGTCACACACAAATATACACACCCCGCGCATGCACACAGTACTTCCCTCCTTGGTCAAGTTAAGATCTATGCGTCTAGGATAGCGGGTGTTCTCTGGCAACGGATTTCACAATATTTTGAGTGATCCACAACAGGAAATGCATTTCATGCTGGAGGCGTAGCAGAGATATGCAGGGGTGTGCACAAGTGTGTATAGAATTAGATAGATTATATCTAAATGGATCACCCATAAAAAAAAGATTGTTAAATTTTCTTAAATAGTAAATGCTCTTCATATGGGTAATACATTAAAATATATCCTGTCTTCTCTATATTCTCTTTTTTCTTCTATTTTTTTAAATGCTGTTTGAAGGGCACCATTTTTAGATTTCCTAATCCACTAATATATCGTGACCTACAGTTTGGAAAATGCTGTTTTAGAAAGTGGGTACTGAGTATTCAAGTGAATCTTGCATCAAAATGTTGCTTTGTATTATGTTCTGTAAAGCAACTTGGACTTCAGCCTTGAAAAAGCATGTAGCCTTTTGACCAAACTCTGCATGTAGCAAATTCAAGTTATGAGTAAAGATTCTACTGTCTGGAAGTGGGTCAGTTCTTTCCTCTCCCCTGTACACTTTTCCTAATTGCTGTATTTTCCAATCAGTGCCTTATATGCTCAGAGATTAGTTTTTAGCTCAAAATAGATTGCTCAAGAATGACAGGTAAAGCATTCAAGAACCTACTTTGAAGTGCCTATGACTGCCAGCAACAGCATAAAAATGATTTGCACATTTTCTGTAATGTAACTTTGAGGCACACTCAGCTCTCATGTGTGGAACTGTTTTCTTTTTTGTTTTTTTAATTTTTGAGAACTTTAAAATAAAACTGCTAAGTAGCTAAAATAAAACTGCTAAGTAGTCACAGATTATTTCTCTTTCAGTCTTCATTTACTACACGCCCGTAGTTTTCTGCTCTATTCACATGATCTAGCCACATAAAGACCTGTATTTAATTACTTGCTAGATTTCAGTGAATTTCTGTAAGCATCCAAGTAGTCAAGGCTAAAGTTGTACGTGTTGTCAGGATTTTTTAGTTTTATGAGTTCTTTACAAGTGTGCCAATCTCAAAAAATACTAACCGAACACAAAAGTCATTTTTCCTTTATTTTCCTCTACATTTTGTTGGCTGCATTACTCTTTAATTTCTTCTAGTATATATGTTGGCATGTTGAAAAGCAGAGAGTGTGAATTGACCCTTCCCCCAAAAAAAGTAATAGTTTCCCACATGTAGTATTTTTAATACATCACTCTTTTCTAAGTGAATTATGGTATCTTCTTTATCGCATGTTAAAATTTTGTGTTATACTAGTGTTATAAAGCTATTCATTCCGTTGCTCTCTTTTTGTACTAATATTAAATCATGTTAATTATTGAAAATATGTTTATATATTTGATAGGCAAGTGCCTTTCTGGTTCTTTATTTTTGGTATACTAATGTTTATAGGAGGGAAAAAATCTTGAAACCAACCAATTTTTCTTAATTTCTTACTCATCAACAAAAATTGCCCTCGGCCACAATTTTATATTTCATTTGTTCTGATAAAAATTGTCTCTAAATTATAAATAACAGAAGCACACATAAGGTGTTCAGTACATGTATGATGTTAAATGACGAGCACCATGAATCCCAGGTATAGTACTATGTGAACACCTGAAAATACTTTTTGAGCGCATAAGTACATTGACATCAGTACACTAAATGGCCAAAGTTCAGAAAAATAAAATAAAGAGCATTATTGGCTATATAGGGGTAACCTTTAGATTGGATCCTACATAGATCGAAACGCATCTTTGGCAGCAGAGATAGTCTCAAAAATAGACATTTAATGGCAAAGAAATAATGCCTATAGAAGAAAAAAGGCTTTACCTAAAATGCTAATTCTGTAGTTTAGTGCTGGCACAAATAATACTCTAGAAAAATTTGTGATGTCTGTTTTCGACCACAGAATTAACATACAGTTAAGATTCATGGCATAAAGGCCTGCAAGTAGAAGTGTCAGAAGAGAGGAAAAGCAGAGAAAAGAAAAAAAAAATTGTCAGAGATGTGCGGTGGCAGTAATCGATCATTGGAACCATTTATAAATGTGTAGTGCAGTGACATTGGGTACATTCACATAGCTGTGCTACGCCATGCCACCATCCATCTTGAGAACTTTTTTTTTTTATCTTGCGTAACTGAACTCTGTACCCACTAAACAATAACTTTTCTTTCCCCGGTCCCTGACAACAACCATTCAACTTTTTGTCTATAAATGTGACTAATCTAGGTTGCTCATAGAGGAGGAATCATACAGTATTTGCCCTCTTGCGACTGGCTCATTTCACTTAGCGTAATGCCTTTAGGTCTCATCCATGTTGTAGCATGTGTCTGAATTTACTGGGGTTTTTTAGCTAAATAACGTTCCATTGTATTATATACTGTAGTCTGTTGATTGATTCATCTATTGATCCTCTACCTATGCTTAACATATCTTTTTGAAGGACATAAACTTACCACACTTAGGAAGAACCATGTTTGTTGAGTTAAATGTTTTATTTCCAATGTCTTGCCCAGTGCTCCCAAATAGATTCTCGATAAGTAATTTGAGTACATGAATATAATAAATTTAAGCACAGAAGTATGTGAAATCATGTAGGGAAGAAATGGGCAAAGCCGTGGTGGGTGGGGATTAATGGCCATTACTTGACTGTAGCAAGCTCTTTCCTGAGGAGAGAGGTCTGTGGAAGAGCTAGGTTTGTTTTCATAAAGGAAGAATCAGGGGGCCCTTGGGTGGCTCAATAGGTTCAGTGTCCGAATTTGGCTCAGATCATGATCTTAAAATTTGTGAGTTCGAGCCCCACATCGAGCTCTGTGCTGACTGCTCAGAGCCTGGACCCTGCTTCTCTCCCTCTGCCCCTACCTCCCTTGCACTCTTTCTCTCTATCTCTCTCAAAAGTAAATAAACATGGGGCCCTGGGTGGCTCAGTCACCTAAGGCACAGACTTTGGCTCAGGTCATGATCTCACAGCATGAGTTCGAGCCCCACCTCAAGCTCTGTGCTGACACCTTGGAGCCTGGAGCCTGCTTCAGATTCTTGTCTCCCTCTCTCTCTGCCCCTTCCCCGTTCATGCATTGTCTCTCTCTCTCTCAAAAATAAACATTTGGGATGGGCTAAATGGGTGAGGGGCACTAAGGAATCTACTCCTGAAATCATTGTTGCACTATATGCTAATTTGGATGTAAATTTTTAAAAATAAAAAATAAAATTTAAAAATAAATAAACATTAAAAAATTAAAAATAAATAAAAATTAAAAAACATTAAAAAAATTTTAAAAAAAGAATGGCAAATTTATAATGTCTAGGATTATTTCTGCCATCTCTATTTTTGCAAGTCAAAATAAAGAGGAAAAGTTGTAGCCTCACGGTATGATGCTGTGTTTTGTTGTAAGTTGTAAGACCCTCCCAACGTTTTATGAATTCCAGTTAAATAATGTCCATGCTGATGTATAAGTCTTTAAAGGCCAGTGCACAAACTGATTACTTTATTCCAGCCAAATCATAATTATTGCATCAGTCCAAAGAGGAAAAAGTCAATATTTAAAAAAATGGGAGAAATAGATCACCATCTCTTCACTCTGCATGTTTTCAAAGTCATAGAAACTTCCACAGTTTAACCTGCTTTGCATCAAGAAAATTTCCATAATCCAAAGTGCTTTTATAAAAATGCAGGAATCAATCTTCGTTTCTAAAGGTCCAAAATAAAAGCACACAGTGAATTCAAGCAATTCCCTCAACTCTGACACTTCGTTTGGGAGTCTAAAAAAACATTACTGCAGGGCCACCTGGGTGGGTCAGTTGGTTGAGCGTCCAACTTTTGATTTCGGCTCAGGTCATGATTCCAGTGTAGCAGGACAGAGTCCTGCTTTGGGCCCTATGATGAGCATGGAGCCTGCTTGGGATTCTCTCTCCCTGTTCCCCTCTTCTCTGCTCATGCATGCTCTCTCTCTCGCTTGCTCACTCTCTAAAAATAAAAAGATAAAAATTAAAATTAAAAAAAATTACTGCAAAAATGTCTTTTAAAACCATCAAAAATATCAATTTGATTTCAATATCAAAATTTTAAATATCAAATTTTAAATATCAAATTTTGTAATAAAATGAAAGGTACTAATTTTCAACTAATTTCCCATACTATCGTACTGCATACTGTAGCCTTCTCAGATTTTTTTTTTTTCACTTAGAAATAAGCATTTAAAATTCACCCATGGTGTTGTGTGGATTCATACCTCCTTCATTTGGAGCACAATGGTATGAATGTACCACAGTTTATCCATTCACCTGTTGAAGGTCATGTGGGTTGCTTTCAGTTTTTGGTAATTATGAAAAAAGTTGCTATACA
Organism: Lynx canadensis; assembly: GCF_007474595.2. NCBI lineage: Eukaryota > Metazoa > Chordata > Mammalia > Carnivora > Felidae > Lynx > Lynx canadensis. The sequence continues at coordinate 131,006,218 of NC_044303.2, read as the reverse complement.
CTTGTGCATGTATGTTTTTGAGCGGACGTAAATTTTCACCAGTTGAGTCAATATCTAGGATTATGTTTGCTGGGTCAGATGGTAAGTCTAGGTTTTAACTTTATAGGAAACTGCCAATCTGTCTGCGAAGCGCCTCTATCTTTTTATATTCACAATACCAGTGAATACTTCTTTTATTGTTCCACATCCTCACCTGTGCTTGATATCGCCAGTTTTTCATGTCAGTCCTTATAATGATAGCTTGTTGTTTTCATTTGCTTTCCCCTAATTAGAAATTATGTTGAGTGTGTTGTCATGTGCTTTTCTACCATTTGTGTATCTTCTCTGGAGAGAGATCTGTTCTGATTTTTTGGCCACTTATAATTAGAGTATTTATTTTCATACTCCTAGGTTTGAGAGTTTGCATTTTCCGGGTATATGTTATTGATCAGATATGTGATTTGCAAATATTTTCTCCCATCCTGGCATTTCCCTTTTCTTTCTCTTAATAGGGTCATTTGCAAAGCAACGTTTTTGAATTTAATAAAATTGAAATTACTTTTTTCTTTCACAAAGTTTGCCCTTGACATTTTATGTAACATCTCATCGCCGAACCCAAAGTCATGCCTATTTTCTCATACTTTTGTTTTCAAGAAATTTTATACTTTTGCATTTTTATTTGGGTCACTGATCAATTTTGAGTTAAATTTTATGTTAGTTGCAGGATGTGTGTTAAGGTTTATTTTTTGCATGTGTATGCTTGTACTTCTTTGCCAAAAATAAGTTGGACATGTTTGTATGAGTCTTCATGAACTTTCTGTTCAATTCCATTTGTGTGTCCCCAATGTCAGGTTACTTGAATTACTGTACCAGGTGTGTGTGTGTGTATGTGTATATATATATATTTTTTTTTCTTCATTCATCTAAATGTTTATCATTTGAATCGATTTTTTCAAAGATCAAGTTTTTGCCTTGACTTTATTGCTTTACTGCTTTTACAGGATGTTTACTGTTTTTCTTGGGATGGAAATTTAGATTATTCATTTGAGAAGTTTTTATATTTTGTAACATCAACATTTAATGCTATATATCTCCTGCTACGGCCTATATTTTGCTATATCTCACCCATTTTGATATGCTTTATAATGCTTCTTATTCATTTGAAAATGTTTTAATTTCCTTTAAGCCAATGGGTTTTTAAAAAATGTGTTGCTTAATTTTGAAATGTTCAGCAATTTCTCATATCTCTAGCTGATATTGATTTTATTTTCATTCCATTGTGACCAGAAAAAAAATACATGATTTCTCTTCCCGTACATCAGCTCTGTACCATAAGAGAGACTTCTCTAGTACTCTACCAAATTTTCTGTGAATTCTAGATGAGGTTGGTAGAGAAAAAGCCTATAACAGGATATGAACTTGACCTAGTTTTCTTTCCCAAGGAACTCACTATCTCTCACCAGAGAATACTCAATTTCCACTAATTTTCCAATCACCTAGCCGAACACTTCTTACTGGCCCGGCTCTTTCTTTACCCAGTAAGCCAGTAATCATGTCTTATCACAAGCTGCAGTCTCTTGTCCCCTATTTTGGGCTAGCTGAATCCTCTTAAGTCTTCAGCACTATGATGGAGGTCAAGAAAATTTGTGAACTGGCTGTTTGTGTGGCTTTTGTAGTCTTTATACATCATTAAGAGTTGGAAGGTTTTCTCTACTAGTTTGGTTCAAAATACACTATATTTTTTCATTCTCATATCACTCTGTATTATTTCCACAAGCATTAAGGAGGATTCAAAACTAAGTTGTCTCTATATTTCTCTCAGTCTGACTTTTCAGTGGAATTAAAAAAAATCCTTTCACATTGCAGAACATTTTTCTATTATCTCTTAAAAGTTTTTCGCTTCAGGTAGATTCACATTACATTGTCATTTCTTTTTCTCATGCTTCTTGTCTTTTTCTGTGTTGGATTTACAAAAGCTTAGTATTTTTTATTGCATATCCTAAAGAGCAATAATGTCAATAAAGTAGACAAGCTCACATTAATATGTGAAAATTGGTTAAAATATTTTGGATTATAGGTTAACTATGATACAGTAATTTCATAAAAATATTTGGAATCACTTTTAGAAGATGTATTTATTAAGTGCTCTATGTCTCATATACCAGTTTCTTTCTCCTCCAGAACCTGGAGAGATGGTTGGGAAAGGACATTTTAAAACATTATAAAAATGTAAACTACACAATTTCTTTGCACATTTCTTTCTCTTAAAGTATTTTCTAATTTCTAAACCAAGGTAGAAGCCTAGATTATAAAAATGAAGCAAACAAAAAATATTTGTTGGGAGAAAAATTTAATATGTCATGACATCATTATCTTTTTAGTTTCCATTAGTACCTGATTATAGCACAATTAAAATACTTTGCTGTTACACCTTGTTATTTAGTGTTTTGATTTAAAATTCCCTTCGTTTCAGGAAGAGTTGGTTACAGTTTCTAGATATGACACCAACTTGTCACGTTAGTTACCGATAAAGGAATATTGAAGTTTCCAACTATGATAGTAGATTAATCTATTTCTCCCTGAAGCTTTATCAGTTTTTGCATACATATTTTGATAATTTGTTGTTAGGTACATACACATTAATGATTATTATGACTTATTGGAGGATTGTCCTTTTTAATCTTGAAGTAGTGCCCCTCTTTATCCCTGATAATTTCCTGGCTCTGCAATCTGCTTTGTATCAAATTAATATACCTACTCCAGCTTTTTTTTATTATTATTGTCATGCTGTATCTTTCTCTGTCACCTGACTTTTCATCTATCTTTGTCTTTTTATTTTACTAGGGCCTTTTGTAGAAAAATAATCTAACATTTCTTCCACGTACGAGTCTAGTTTTGATGTGGAAAGTAGCAAAACTAGAAAGTATGAGTCTGTGTGTCTCCCCTGCTGCCTTTGAGTTTCCTTAGAGACTTCTTCTCAAATAAGGTCTGAGATGAATGGTTCTTTCAATAGCATCCCGTTATTATTATACAGGAGCCCTACTGATGTGGTAATATTGGAGAAAAAAGAGAAAGTGTTCTATAGTCCCATTATGAACTGAATGTTTGTGTCCCCCCAAATTTATATGTTGAAATTATAATCCTCAACATGATGTTAGTAGGAGGTGAGGTCTTTGGGAAGATATTAGATCTTGAGGGTGGAGTCGTTGTGAATATTAGCGCTCTTATAACAGGGATTCCACAGAGTTCTCTCACTCCTTCGCCCATGTGAGAATACAAAAGACAGCCATCTGTGAACCAGGAAGTGGACCTTCATTAGACAGCCAATCTGCCAACACCTTTATCTTGGGCTTCCTAGTCTCTACAACTATAGAAATAAATTTCAGTTGTTTATAAGCTGTTCAGTCTGCGATATTTTTGTTATAGTAGCTAAACTGAGACATTCTATCATCTGATGATAAGGTATCAGTTTTTAAGTGAGTCAGTGACCCAGAGCTTTGACTTTTCCCAAATGCTTCCTGACATCTCCCTACTTCCACAGATGAGGCAGGAAGACTAGAGTTGGCTATGGTTACATCTTTCCCTCCACATGCAAAACTAGAAAGGGGCTACTGTTGGCCATTTCCCTTCCCCTGGATGAGTTAGGTGCCAGTAAAACCCCAGTATCTTAAGCTCTAATAAAATGTGTTTTTTGAGAGCAGGCTTCGGTAAGAAGGTCAGAATGCTCCAGGAGTATGGCAAATGGCTTCTTTTTTCCTCTGCCTGCCAAAATTACAAAAGATTTTCCCCTGATGTTCAATGTGAGAAAATGGTGAGTCTCCTAGAGGTAAAATCACAAAAGTGTGGGGGTTTCCCTAAGGCTGGACACTACCCCCTGGAGTTCAATTCCCAAGCTTATCCACACGAAGCCTCCAGTACTTAATTATAGTTTAGGTTTCCCTACCCTGGTATTGGCTCCTGTGGTGGTTTCTGCTCCTAGTCTTCCACTCCAGTGACTTATTCTCTCTCTCTGTCTGCATGTTTGTCTAATTCTGGGGGTAGTGATGTGCCCTGTGACCTCATTTCTCCGATGGATCTAAGACAAGTTGTTGGTTTTCAGTTTGTTCAGCTTATTTTTCTTGTTGGGAGTACTGAAGTACCAACTTCTAAGATCTTTACATGCTGGACCAGATAACAGCATTCTATCTCTGGTGCCTCAATGTTTTACTACTTTCCAGAGCATTATGATTTTTAATTTAGGTTTAAATAGCAGGTGATAGGTTTGACAAACTTTGGTTGATATGTTGAAGATTCTAATTCCCTTTTATTTCATAATCTGAGGGAGATTGTTGTTCAGAATGCATGGAGATGTCTCTGACTTGAGGCCCATGTCTTGGTCGTCATCTGCTATCAGGAATATTCAAGTTCATATGAAAAAGATTTAATTTCTGATGCTAGTGATTTGAGTCTTTGAGAAAAAAAAATTCATGATCTTCAAACATTGTGTTACCTGTTTTTTTTTGTAGTATCAAATGATTGCTGACCTTTTATTTTACCCAGTTTAAGAGGCAAAGGGGAGTCATTCTCCCAAATCACTAGTGAATTATTCATGCCCATTGATACAATGGTAAAGGGATTTTGAAGAGTTGGTTTCAGTCAGCACCATTCAATATGTTTCCCAAGGGCTAGAAAAGAATATCAAATAAAATAAGCTCAGATTATGTGAATAAATTTAATGGGACCATTTTGGGGGGTTCATATTGCATCAGACAAAATAGTTAGAAAAGATAAAACAGTAGTCATTTGGGGACAAAAACAAAAATAAGAACAACAGAAAATGAAAGAGCGAAGGAAATGATGAGGGAGAATGGTCATGTTCACTACATACTAAACATGATAAGCTGTCAACCTGCCAGTTTCTTCCCGCCAAGAAACTGTTTTAATCAGTCTAACAATCAAAGATAAATGACGTACTAGAGAAAGAAAATATGAAGATAAATTTTTAGAGTTCACAATACCTATATTCATGTCACTTCTTTGCAGATACACCTTACCACCTTTTCCATCTATCACCAGTTTGGTGGCCCTTATTTCTGCCTTGCTTTGGCTAGGTTCATTTGGAAGAGTGATGTCTATGTGATGAGAATTTAGACTCTCAGCACATACTTAATATTTACATTGATATCCAACTGTATAAATTCTTCAGATGTCTCCTATAGCATTAAAAACACTTAGGCTAAAGGGATTTATATTGAGTTTTACTTTTTAAAAAAGTGGTAGAAACCATGCTATATGTTTTGCAAGCCATTTTCATTTTTCTTGAAACACAAGAAGGCTGTATTTACTGGCCTCCCTTCCATGGCTGTATTTAGACCAGGGCCATGTGACTGCTCTGGATAGTCTAGTCAATGGATATTATGCTGAACAATTGTATATGCCACTTTCAGCCCTGTGAAACCCCATGTTCTACCATTCATGTAGGTATTTTCTCTTCTGTCTCTCTCTCTTTCTCTCTCTCCCTCTCCCCCTCCATCCCTTCCTTCCATTATTGTGGTTGGAATCAGAGTTCCCCAGGATGACAGAACAGCTACACTTTGGGTATACCAAGGAGAGCCACTAATGTTCATTGGCTTACGGTGTGAGTGAAAAATAAACCTATATTGTACTGAGCCACTAAGAGTTGGGATTGTATTTTAGAATAGCTTGTGAGCATACTCTGACTAAAACAGAACTGTCAACTCTTTAAGTTCAGAAAGCTGAAAACTATAGGCTGTGTTTTATCCCCAAAGGAATATTCCACCAATTTAAGATCATGGAAAACTTGAGAGTGCCTATGGCCATTATAATCCCCACTTACTAGCAAATTGCCTACACCTTGGTGAAGTGAAAATTGTGGTGTTGTAGCACCAGAGAAAATGGTGGCTCAAGACATTCTCAGTTATTTAGCAAGCTAGGAAATAGATTAGCTAAGACAAGGAGTGATTTTCCTCTCCTTACTTTGGTTTCTGCAGAATATTTCTTCACATTGCTATCCTTAGTATCCATCTTCTGCTTTCAGAGAGCCAAAATTAGCAGGCAGGCTCAAGTTCCATTATTTCCTATGTGAGCAACACTGAATCCTTGTTCACACACGTAAAAATCAATCACATAATGCTGTTACCAAATACACCTGCACATCAAAGGAGACTGGGGCCCAAAATTGTTTTTACTGTTTTTTAATGATACAGCATTAATAGTTCTCACAAAATGGTTTACTGTCAATATCTCCTTTTGTCCTATTTTAAAATTCTAAAGCTTATTTTCAGATGCAATTCTGAAATGACTGCAAATCTTAAGGATTGCATCGCCCTATATTATTTAGTAAGGTCCCTGACTGTGCAGTTATAGTAGGTGTTAATGACATAATCTATCAGCATTACTGGAACCACTGTGGTTAAGTTTGTCAGCAGTTTTTTGTTTTGTTTGGTTTTTCCAAACTTCTGAACTCCAAGGCTTATCAGTCATCCAATTTTTTTCCTCCTTCAGTGACTTGCAAAGCATGGTTCCTTTAATAGATGACATTTTATTATCATCATTGGAAAGAAAACAGTTTCTTTAACCGAAGTGCTCTTAAACTGAAGACAATAACTCATTACCAAACACTGAGGTTTAAACATTACCATCTTTTACTTGGAAAAAAAAAGTGATACTTATTTGTTTTTTTTAAATCATGACGTTCCAAAAACATTAATAGTGAAATTGCAGTTAATGGATCATTCTGAAACTGAAGCCACAAAGCCAAGGATCTCTGAATTTTCAGTAACTTCCGCCTATTATTTTTTCTTCGTGTTTATAATAGACTGAACATTTTGCATAAGGTTTAACTATTGCTCTGTCATCAAGTGTTTCTTTGGAAATAACAGATTTGGGAAAGATAAAAACTAAACCAAATAGTATACTGTGAAGTTTGCTTATACTAAGCTTTAAAAAGACAGTATTACTCAGCATTTCATTCAAAATTAAATTCCTATCACACCAATTTTTTTTCAGTCTTACCACTTTGGTCATGAAAATGAATTGTTAAACTCAGTACCCTAAAGAACTTTGGTTCAAATATGATTCTCCCAAGAATCAAACAGGAGAAGTGTTTAATTTTAATATCCTTGAAACACTGCTTTTTCTCATAGGGATAAAAAAGAATATTTATTAAGAAATACATGGGATAGAAGGAAAAGTCAGTGGAGATTATTTAAAGAAGATTTTTTGGGGGAATGTAGATACTATTTTCAAGATACAAGTGATAAACTTCATATAGCAGAAATACATGAATTCTTATTTCATTGATTTTTATTTCACAAGTCTGTGTCACCAAAGAATATATTTTGTGTGGGGGAGAATCACAGGTGGTGACTATCCTTTATATTGAGACCTTGCTCAATACCTTGCTGAATTTTCTTTTCGTTTTTTGTTGTTTTTTTTTTTTTTCATTTAATCGCTACTATTGCACAATCTTGAACTTGATTGCTTTTATCTGGCCTTTGAAAAAAGTGACCTTTAATTTCTTCAGCTTCTTTATTTTCATTTTTGTTTTCTCTCAGTCTGTTGGTTGTGATTTATCGGGATTAATGTAGTAACGCAAACTGCATTTTCATTTGCTGAGGTCTCACCCTTGTAGAAATCCTATTAGCTTTCTAAATGTGAGTATTCAACTAAGAGGGAATGTAATTACCATAAACGTAGCAAAATAATTCAGCCTCCTTTCCTGGGCAAGGCTGCTCCTCTCCTTATATTAAACCACAGCTTACTTGTTATTCTTTGGAAATTAGAAAACCTTTCCTAGAAACAATATTATATTGATCATAGGGACTTCCCTCCTAAATTCTTCTCTCAGTTTCTTACAGCTCTCTGGACTTGAATGGCTATGGTAACACGGTCTCAAATGCAGTATGTTTAAAACCAGTCCTCTTTGTTTTCTGCCCCGTCTGTGCCCACCAAACCAGCTGTTGTGTTTCCTTTCAGAACCTTGCTGTTCATTCTGTCTGCAGGCATGATTTTGGATTCCTTCATATCCTTCACTATTCATATTCAATCTCTTCACAATCTTTGCAATTTTTTTCCTCCTATGCAACCTCCAGGAGAATGCTTTTACTTAGCTCCTTATCATTTGTCACTTGAACTATAAACTCTCTCTGCCTCATGTCTCATTTCTGCCACGTTCCTTCTAATCTATTCTTCACAGTGCCACAAGAGTGGGATTTATTACACATCAAAATTTCATCATACTGTTTCACTGCTGAAAAGCCTTTAGTGTTCCTTCATCTTCACTCCCCAAAACATACCTTCTTCCAACACACCAAATCTGTAATTGCAGTATTGATGCCTTCCTTCCCTTACACCTTTTTGCATGTTCTTTCTATACTGGGAATGCCTTTCCCCTTTATCCAGATGACATAATTTAACACTTCTTCAAGACTCAGCTCAAGTTCCCAGCCTGGTAGTTAACCTCCCTTTCCTCTGTATTTCTGGAATTATGTATACAAAACAGTTAGTAGTGAGGTTCACAAGGAGCAAGGGTAATACCCCTAAAAATCATTTTTAACCTCAATCATTTCTTTTGCCTTTGTGCTTACGTGGGAATACTACCAAAATTTGAGTAACTAACATGAAATAATAATACAGAGCCTGACGAATATTAAAAGGGATATGTGTCTAGTAGAAGCCGCTCATTTGTAAATGAACTTAAGAATGCGTACCTTCAGAGAAACTACAGGATTGGTCACTTTTTTTTCCCTAAAAAACCTGACATTGCTCCTTCATTTTTAAGAGAGTTAAGATTATATTACTGTGACAAATGTATGAAATAAATATGCATGGAGAAGACAAGAAGTTTTAAATTGCCTGGATTGAAAATAACAAGATACCCTTGTTTAATATATTTTCACCCTAATACACTGACATGAGCCCTTCTATAGAATACACCAATCCACACTTCTCATTATTACTTTCCTCTTAAAAGTGAGAATTAGGGATATTAAAAATTGTGAATGGAAGTTATTCCCAACTATCCCTTCCAGGGCCTGGGAGTTGGTGATCCATCTGTCTTTTTCAGAATTTCCTGAGGTATTTGCCAGTAAGAGGGATGATACCTGGGTCTTACCCTATTCCTATTCAGTGCATCTCTGGGGGTGGCATGGTTTGACCCTGTATTTAACCAGCCATCTAAATAATGCCAATGTACTTGAAAGTTACAAAGCAATGCAGGTAGCCCACTTGTTTAGTGTATGTCTCTTGGTTTTCTCTTGAAGACTTCCAGTGGTAAAGAACTCTGAATTGCTGAAAGTAGCCCATTTATTTTTTTTAAATGATAGTGTAATTTACATACGATAAAATTCACATTTTTTTTACTGTAGAGTGTTCATTTTTCACAGTCACATACACCCATGGAAACATCACCCAAAGATACAGGACGTTTCCACCATCCCAGAACAATTACTCCTAGCACTTTCCACGCAATCCTCCTTCCAGAAACAGCCCCTTTATATATTCCAACAGCACAGGTCAATCTTAACTATTACAGAACTTTATATAAATGGCATTTCAAAGTATTCTCTTTTTTTTTTTTTAATTTTTTTTTTCAACTTTATTTATTTTTGGGACAGAGAGAGACAGAGCATGAACAGGGGAGGGGCAGAGAGAGAGGGAGACACAGAATCGGAAACAGGCTCCAGGCTCTGAGCCATCAGCCCAGAGCCCGACGCGGGGCTCGAACTCACGGACCGCGAGATCGTGACCTGGCTGAAGTCGGACGCTTAACCGACTGTGCCACCCAGGCGCCCCTCAAAGTATTCTCTTAAATCCAGCTTCTGTTGCTCACTTCAATATTTCTTGTAAGATTCAGCTGTAGTTTTGAATGTATCCGCATTCCATATTTTGTTCTGGATAACATTCCCTTGTATGAAAATAACAAAATTTCTTTCTGTTCACTTATTGATGGACATTTGGACTGTTACCACTTTTTTAGTTTATTATGCATAAACCTGTTAGAATATTTTTATGAAACTCTGTGTAGGTATGTTTTCATTATTTTGGATTATTACATAAGTTTGGAATTTCTGGATGATCTCTGTTTAACCTCATAAGAAACTACAAACATTTCTGTAAAGTGATTGTACCATTTTACATTGCCACCAAGAATGTGTCATTGTTGTAGCTGTTACTCTAATATTTGGTGTTATTGAGTTTTATTTTAATCATTCTACTGAGTAAGAAATAGTGTCTCACTGAGCTTTAAATTTGAGTTATCGTGATCCTAAAAATATTCAGTATGTCTACATATATTTTCTGTTTTTTCCTGTGTGTGTGTGTGTGTGTGTGTGTGTGTGTGTGTGTAATACCTATTTATGTCTTTTTCCCATTTTAGAGTGGTCTTCTCATTTTTTGATTTCTAAATCCATTTGCATTTTAATTAAAAAAACCCTCAACTTTCAATTTTGAGAGACTTGAATGTTGTACATCAGTAATACATGACATGTTGATATTTTTAAAAATTGTTTTGGGAGCACCTGACTGGCTCCATTGGTACAAAATGTGATTCTCTATCTCAGGGTCATGAGTTCAAGCTTCATGTTGGATATGGAGCCTTTTTGAGAAAACAAAAAAGAATCTGTTAAAATTATTTTGATGATTTTTTTGTGTTTATTCTTTGTCTTGGGTGATAAAAATTTGTAATTTTACTTAATGGATAAAGAAATTAAAGTAAAACATTCAGTAACATTTTGTAAAACAAAAGTGGACAAAGAATATGATTATCTCAAAAGCAAATACTTTAGAATCTGTTTCAGTCTTATGATGTACTGTCTCAAAAGAATGTATATATTCCCATCTCAGCCCAACAAACAACAATTTTAAAAATCCTAATCAACAGTCATTTGTACTGCATTGCCTGAATTTGATCATTTTGGTTTGTCTATTTACAAAATAGCCTTGTGAGATTAAAACCAAGTTATCTTTGTTTTGCAAAAGGAGGAGGACACTTTTAGAGATGCTTGGGTCTTACAGTAAAATTCTAAGTGACAGTGTTTATGCAGCTGACATTTTCTATTGTGAAATCTTGGAGCACAAGTCCCTTTCTTCCAAAGTCGGTAACACATGGAGTTGTTGGAGTCATTGTTCCTGTCCGATATGAAACTTGGTAGTAGTCCTTTGCCGCCAGAAAGAAATGACTTATAGTGTGAACATCCACTTGGCTAATTTGGGGCATCAGTTCTAGATCATTATTTTCTTCACCTTTTGTATGTGTAATTCCCAGGGCATGTTTTCCTGGTATATATTCAAGTACTCTCTTGAACTCACCCAAATGCACCAAAGTGTACTTAACCCTGGGCCCTCACATTGAATTTACTGCTCTTAATTATCTTCAACAAACATGTTTCAGTTTGCATTTGTTGAATATCTATTTTGTACACAGTACTCTGGAGAGCATTAATTTCCCAGATGTCATTCTGGTGTAACATCTCGCAGAGCACTATGTATATCCAGAAAATTAGTGTTCATGTGGACATGTTTAAACTGAGGTTCATGGGCTCTTGGTTCTAAAAGTACAGCAGCCTGGGTACCCTGAAATGCTTTAGTACAACCTCATAAAAATGTTGGCTGGAAAAAATAATGATTGTAAATACTTTTCAATATATTACTGGACTCACTGAAAAGAAAGAAAAATGCCCAGGTGTCAGAAACTAGAAAGAACCAGTAATCATAGCTGCCAGTTTAAAAATGACACTTAATCGGCTGCCACAGTGGTAGCAACAGGTGTTATGGTGGTTGGTCCTGGTAACCAGAGTCTTAGCAAGACCCGGGCATGGGAGAGGAGGCCAGGCATCCATAGGATGTGAGAAGCAAGAACAGAAAACTACATGAAGTCTGGATTCTTAAAGAATGGCACCCTTGGGGGGCGCCTGGGTGGCGCAGTCGGTTAAGCGTCCGACTTCAGCCAGGTCGCGATCTCGCGGTCCGTGAGTTCGAGCCCCGCGTCGGGCTCTGGGCTGATGGCTCAGAGCCTGGAGCCTGTTTCCGATTCTGTGTCTCCCTCTCTCTCTACCCCTCCCCCGTTCATGCTCTGTCTCTCTCTGTCCCAAAAATAAATAAACGTTGAAAAAAAAAAAAAAAAAAGAATGGCACCCTTGGTAAAGAGTGGGCTGGGAAAATTTTATTGCATTAGCATAGGAATAATAATAAAACTTGATTTTCCCTTACTACAGGTACAGGAGGCCTAAAACAAAACAAAAAAGAATCAATGCAATGAAGTACTAAACATATGAAATCATAAAATCAACTATACACAGTAAGATATACTATAAATATACAATAGCACTGAAGGTCATTATTAAGCATTAAGAGCATTTGCAGATAGTTGTTGAGTTGAGAATAGTTTACCTTTGGCTTTACGGCATATATCTAGTGGTTGACAGTCACTTCCTTACCTACCCAAGCAATCAGTTGTCTTGCCAGTGTTGGAACAGCTTCGAACAATATTCCTAATGCCTGGTATGCCGATTCACGCAGCTTCATGGCTAAAAGGCGCAGGACCAGAGGCAGCATAGGGACACAAAAGCATTCTATTGCACATGTCCCAAAAATATATGGGCAAAGAAAGGGAAATAATGTTCAAAATGTATGAAGCCAGAAATTCTGTGTAAAATTCTTCCAATGAATAGCTATATCAAACTATAAAAAGAAGAATCAGATTCCATTGAGCTAGCTAACAGAGTCATTCTCTCTTATCAAGAATGCATACACTCCAATTACATATATAGAAACATACCAGACTTTTCCCCTCTTTATTATTGAGAATCCTGTGAGATAGAATCTGGTAGTATTTTGCTACTTATAGACTACAAACCAGTAACAATACTACAAAAGTGTCTAGTGCGTCTTCCTATATGTAGAGCAGCATGCTTTATGCATCCCTACTTGTGGATTTCATCTTAGCACATTTGGTGCATTTCATTCTGAAGAATTATGAAATTTCCTGGTAAAATAGCATCTGAAAATAGCATCCTGATCAAATAGCACGGCATTAACCCAGGACTCTTTGCTCTGTCAAAGGTGTGTCAGGGGCAACACTTTTACACATATTTATCAATAAATCAAGGTATGTAGGATAAAAGGGATCTGATTACAAAAACAACATGGGGCTCGATCCCATGAACCTGTGAGATCATGACCTGAACCAAAATCAAGAGTCAAATGTTCACCCAAATAACCCACCGAGGCACCCCTGGAGCAGTAATTTTGAAATACACCTGACCTACTCTTGTGGGATAATTTCTGGTTAATTTCGTATGTCAGTAGTGATTTAATCAGGGAAGAAGAACCACTATGCATATTGAGGAATATAGAATTTATGACAGGTATTACAACTTGCTTAACTATTGCAGATACGGGTGAAATAAAAGTCCAAAAATGAAAATTAAAAGATCAGAAAAATGTTACCCACCAGTCTTGGCACAAGTGAACAAATCTGAAAATGAGGCACACAGAGTTCCTATAGTGAGATTCTTAAGGCTGATGGAAAGATTTTTAGTTCTTTGTGACCACCACTGTTCTAAGTTCACAGTTAAGTATCAGGTGGTGGTTTTGAGGTTGCTCAACAGGACCACATGTAAAGAGAGCTGGGCTTGGCATCTGGAAGAGTGATGACGAAGTAGAACCTGCCTATACCTCTATATCTGTCTTTCACAGGCTCTGAACAATGATGACTTCAGATAATAATGACTGATAGTTCATTTATGCCTCTCAAATTTTGCCTACCTTCCCTTGTGGCGTTGTCAAATCCTGAACCAGACAGAGAAGGAGATTCTGGGGAAAAATAGATCTCACTATAGGGGCACCTAGGTGCCTCAGTCAGTTAAGTGTCTGACTTTGACTCAGGTCATAATCTCACAGTTCATGAGTTTGAGCCTTACACTGGGCTCACTGTTGTCAGTGCAGAGCCCACGTGGGACCCTCTGTCTCCCTCTGTCTCTTCCCTCTCTTCCCTCTCAAAAATAAACATAAAAAATTTTTGTTTATTAAAAAAATAGCTTTCACTGTAACCAACTTGACATTAAAATCCTCCCCAAAACTTTATATGCTCTTCCAGAATTTTTAGTCATAACAGACTTTATGTATTGAATAAAATTCATATATTAAAGTAGAAACCAAAAAAGGAAACAAAACCAAAAATCTGATGGTTGAAATCATGAGGATAAGAAAAACAGTTAATTTCTAAGGAAGTATAGATAATAAAAATGACAACAGAAGGAATAAAGATTTAAAAAAACCAGAACCCTCGAAAACAGGACACACACACAAAATGAAGGGACATATAAGAAATAATTTAGAACCCCACAATTTTTACAGACAAGTGGATGCAAAAATGGTTTGCAGCAGCTTCGTTGTAATGAATTATTAGACTTCTCTTAGTTCTGAACATTTTCCCAATGGCTTGTCAGGAGGAGAAATGATTTTACTGAAGGAAAACAATTTGGTTTTTCATAATACAGGGCTCATAATAGGACTCTCTGGAGAGGGCATGGACAGTAAAGACGAGTTACTGAACAAGAAAATGTGAAGTGTCCTCAGACCTTATGTCTTGTCTCTAAAAGAAAGTGATAGAGATTTCTTCAAATTTTACAACAATCTTAGCACCAAATGACATTTCCAATTATACGTTGTAAAACTGAGAGAAACCACTCTAAATTTCAATAATTAAAAAAAATGTTTAATGCCACCAGAAAAAGTTTTAACTAATTTAAATTTTTTTCTATGGTGTTTAAAAATTGCTGTCAGATGAAGAGCTGATTGAAAAATAAACAGCCAAAAGTGGAAGAATGAAAATATTATAGAAGTACGTGAGGCGCTACATGGTAAAACATATTTATATTGTGCTATCTTGCGGTGTTTATGATATTTGCCAACTTTTAAACACTGTGATTTGCTATTCTGTTCTGTTTTAGGCTCAGTGAGTATTCACATTGTTACCCCATTTTGTATTTTAATTGTTCTAATCCTTTTTCTTGGTGAGTATTTCTGGAACTACAGATAGTACAAGAAGGAAAATAAATACATAGCGATAGAAAGTGGTAAATAAGTAGCAAAAAATAAATAAATAATAAATGGTAAAAAAATAAATAGTAAAAGAATAACTAAATATAAACATAGCTTTTTAAAATCTGTTACACTTACATGGAGAAATAGGATTTGATAGGCTTTCAATTCCTTCTTTTTTTTAATCTAAAGTAATTCCGCTTCTCGTTGCTTTTTGCCCACTGAAGTAGTGCCTATCCCCAGCTCACAAACTTGCATGGTATTTGGATGCAGTTACCTTTCTTCCCAAGATACACTCATAATCCGCGGACATCTCTTTTCTTCAGGTCTGAGCTGTGTTCATGGGAAGAGTAGATACATAGAGATACATATCTCTGTGTTGTGTTCTGCTAGCTGTGAATGCCAGGTATTGGATAACACACCATCCCTCCGTAGGTTCTCTGGTGAATTTGTTGTGTAGAACCCATAAATTTGAGGTCACGTCCTCTCCCTTATTCAAGCCTGAATTCGTTGTCTAGTGTTGCCTTAACAATAAAACTAGGTGGCTTACACAATAGAAATGTACTGTCTTGAATTAGGGAGGGTGGGGTGGGAGAGCAAGATAGTGGCAGAGTTGCTTCCTCCTGAAGGTTGTGAGAGAGAATTGTTTCATGCATCTCACCTACCTTCCTGTGGTTTGCTTGACAAATTTTGTCATTTTTTGCTTGTAGAAGTATCTCCCTGATCTCTGCTTTCATTCTTATATGATATTCTCTCCGTGTGCATGCCCGTGTCCACATTTTCCCCCGTTTTATAAGAATACTAATCATATCCAATTAAGGGCCCATCCTACAAAAGTATGAGCTCATCTTACTTAACTCATTATCTCTGAATTGATTAGATTTCCTAAAGAGGTCACTTTAGGAGGAACTAAGGCCTAGAACTTCGATATATTAGGGGCGGGGCATCATTGAACCCTAACAAGGTGTGAGTCATATTATATAGAAGCAGAAAGCAAAGAAAAAAGAAAAACAGTTGGACAAAACGACGTTTTCTGCCTGAAAGATGGAAGCGTGGGAGACCTTCTTTCCTAAGAGTTTAGGTCCTGTTCTTAAATGAGCCAATGTAGGCTGCAGGACTACAAAAAATGGACACATGACTTAGTCAATGTTGGTGGAAGGGAGTTAGAAACATACTGGGTGGATTTAAATAATTTCAGAAATGAGACTTTGCTTGTACATATCACAAAATGAAACATGCAGAAAATAGTAGCTTTGCACATGATTATAAAGAGGGCATGAAAGTTGAATATAGTGCATAAGTCACAGTTCATCCAGAGAAGTAAAATAACAGTGGAGTGGACAGAGCATTGTCTAAGTCCCTGGTTGGTAGTTTGGGCAGAAACATTGCAGCCTGGAAAGCCTATCTACATCTGGAATGAGTGTCTATTCCAGTAAGAGCAAAGTGCTGCTGCTTCCATCAGGAAGTGGTCCAGTGTAATCAACCTGCCGTCATGTAGGTAGGTATTCGACTCAAGAAATGGTGCCAGATCAACGTTGGTGCTCAGAGTTGGGGCACTTGGCACTGGCTACAGTCAGGTATTGCACTCAATGAGTGCAAGTCGTGGTCGGTGAGCCCATGCCTGACTCATCCCTTGCACATGGCCATTGTGTTCTTGAGCCTATTGGACACTAGAGAAGAGGCTGGGAAAGGGTCTTAGTGGTAGCCACAGAACACGTCATTCTAGCCACTTGATAACGTAGATCTTTCTCTGACTATATCAACCTGTGGTAAACATTCAAATGGGGCAGAAATATCTTTACATTCTGTGTGTATACAGAGAGGTACCCTCCTGCTCCCTCCCCATATCTCCTTGTCATCAGTTTTCTTTCAAAGTCCCTGACTATCAAGCCAAATCATTGGCAAAAATCCATAAATCAATATAGATTCATACTTCTGGCCGTCTCTCAAACACAATGAGAAACCTCATGCACTACCTGATTTCTACCCACTACAAGGATCTCCCTCTACTTCCTTTTCTCCATTTCCTGCAGAGCTTCTGTGAGACAGACATGAGTTTTTCTTCCTTAGTCAATTGGTTGGAGGGGGTCCAATCCATGGACTTTCTAGGAGTCCATAGGTCTGGTCTGAGAAAGAGAAGGAAGTACAACAAGGTTGTGGGCATTTAGGCCACATCTTCATGCAAATTATTTATGTCTCAGTGAAATTAGAGAAATTTTCAGGTCATTAATGTGGAACTAAAGCTGGGAATTTGAAGCCCTAAGCTCAGCATTTTCTTCCCTGATTTCTCCAGCACCAAAGCACCCAACAAATACCATTATACTCCTTATTTTGACAAAAATATTCTAAAATAGAAAATGTTTGTTCAGTGTCTCATTGCTATAGGTGTAAACTTTGACTTCTTTACCAGTAGATAAAAAGGTTGCTTTTTCTTTAAATCACATCAGATAAGAGCACCGCTTCCAGAAATCCCACAATCAATTCAGAGAAATCATTCTTAAGACTGTTTCCCTACAACCGCTTCCAACACCAAATTCTAGATCAGTCAGGGTTCATCCAAGCAAGCAGATTCAGTAGGAGAAATAGGTAACAGAGATACAGATGAATATTAAAATAAACATAGAATAATACAGATACAAATATAAAGGATTTATTAAAAGGTGTTAATTTATGCAATTGTGGGTGCTAAATAAACTAAATAAGTCTGAAGTCCTTAAGTCAGGCGATCAGGAAGAAAAGATTATAAGTCATCTAGAACCCCAAACACAATCTGAAGCTTGTCCAGTGGGGGGAATCTCTCCCTTTGGGAAATGTTTAAAGGCCTCCAGCTGGTTAAGTAAAACCTGCCCAGGACAATGTCCCTTTTAAGTAAACTGATTAGAGGCTTTAATCAAATCTTCAAAATCATTTCACAGAAGCCCCTACGTTAGTGTTTGATGGAAAAACTGAGAGAAGGTATGTATATGTAACACAATGTTCTTACCTCTCTTTTATTTTCCATCTATATTGGAAGAGAATATCCTCTGTAGCTCTCTCCAACTGGAAGTGTAATAAAAGAGAATTCTGAGACTTAGTTCACTTTAACTGAGTTGACACATCCCAAGTCATCATATATAATATAATAGGGTTATATCATTATTGAGTGGAAAGTTATTTCTCTTAGTGTTTTTCTGTAGTATCTTGTTTTTGAAATATACACATTTAGTACAAATTTCAAAAACTGGAAACTAGTTTTGAAATGGCCAAGAGACAGTTAAATGTTAATTCTTACTATTGGTTATAGAATTACAAAAATACAAATAAAACTATAAATGCCGTTTTCATTTTATCTCTTTATAAAGAAAGTATCATTCAAGAAATAAAGCTGTTTTGGAAATAATGAGGAAATAGTAACTTGTTCCTTTTATCATAGACCCCTGGAAAGAGTATATATTGCGTAATATTTCTGGAAAGATGTGTGTATGAATCAACACTCAGGAAAAATGAGATATTATTCCTCTTTTAAGTGAAATCAGAAATCAATTTTCAGTTTTCAGTATTACCTGAGCAGAAACCATTGAAATACCTATCAAATTATAATGAATAGTTATCTTTGAAAATGTAAGTTATTATCCATATTTAAAATGTCAAAAAATAATATTGTTAAACTCCCTTATTTCCTTAGGTGATATATAGGAAAGAGTCCCATCATTACATAGGCTAAGAACAATTCACAGAATAGAAGCAATTTCAAAAAAAGTATCTTTTTAAAATAATAATATAAATGAGTTTTTCAGTTCCTCTCTTTGACTGAACTGTCTGGAAACAAATTCCTTTCATGTGAATTTTTAAATATTCTGATGCGAAACACAGAAAAAAATTACTACCTGAGAGATAAGTATGTATTAGATCAATAAAAATTAATGTCTTCCAGAATATGTAAACATGAATCCTGACTAGAATATTAAAAATAAATAATTTAGGTGCTGTTAAAAGGAAGGCCATATTATCATGGGGAAATTGGAGTTAAACAAAAAATAAACCAGAGGAAATAAAAAATATATTATCAGTTCTCTAATCAAAGGTTTCTGTTTCTTATTGTTACATGGCCATCCCAAAATTTAGTAGTTTACAACACTTTATTATTACTTGTGTTTCTTTGGATTGACTAGGATCAGCTGCATGGTTCTTGCCTAAGGTCTGTCACATCATTGCAGTAAAATATTTTTTGGGGCACAGTCTTCTAGGTTCACATGGAATGGGTATATAAAATGGTGCATTCACAAGGCCGGTAGTTGATGCTGGCTTTCAGCTGGGAGATCAGCTCTGGCGGTTGACTGATGTGCCTACACACGATGTTTTCACATGACTTAGAGTTTTCAGATGAAGGTCAAGTTCTGATAGAGTACTCTAAAAAGGAATGTTGAAAAAACTCCAGGGCATGCCTTCCATCTAAATTTATTATTCATCCAAATCACTAAGACAGCCCACATTAAAGGAGAGGGAATTAGGTCCCATGTCTTGATTAAGGAATGACAAGGTCACGATTCAGAACGATGTGTGGGATGAGAGGTATTGTTTTGGTTATTTTCATAAAATACCATCTTCTGCACATCTTTGTTTCCTCAAAATCACGTAATCAAAATCAATTTTGTGTGACATATTTTATATAGTATCAGTTATTGCCATCTTTTGAGTTAATTCAGTACTAATCAAGGGCTATATAATATTTTCCCATATAATTAGTAGCAGATATTGGGCTCCTGTATTAGGAGCTAAGTCTGTATTTCTAGTTCTAAGATTTTTAGAAACTATTTGGATTTTGTTCTTCATTCCATTCACTTTCTAACTAATTATGACAAAGCTGTTGGTGTCATTAGATTAAAATAATCCACTTGCTTACTAAATTAGTTCCTCATTGACACTTTGATTTAACAGAATCATTAACAAGGATCCCAAATCACGTGACAAGGATCTAAATCACACATTTAATCCATATTTTAAGTGGAATTTTACAAATATCAACGGTTGAGAGTTGTCTTTTGTCAAATACTTCCTTAACAAATACCTCCAGTAACTATGTTGTTGTCCTTCAAGAGATGCCATTATTACTTAATTGTCCTGTGCTAAGGGACATGGAGAGTGCCAGAGGTTGAGCAGAGGCAGAATTCCATGCTTTTGAGGGAGCTCACTGACAAGACAGAGAACCCTCAGAAATAATCAATGATAGCTTTTCATCTGCATGAGAAACATAAATTGTCGCCATTTCTATTGTGATTAAATTATTTAAATGGAAGCATTTATATTACCATTTTGGGGACTACCTTGTCACATCATTCTCTTGCCCATGTAATAAAATAATTCATTGTGTTTTTTGTAACTACCAGCTAATCTGTGAAAATATAAAGATAGTAGTTATTCAGTGATTCTGGATGTGAATATATCTTAAGTTTGTCAAAAAATACATCAGCAAAGGGACACCTGGGTGGCTCTGCCAGTTGAGCGTCTACCTCTTGATTTCGGCTCTGGTCATGATCCTGGGGTTCTGATTGAGAGCCCTGTGTTGGGCTCTGGGCTGAGCATGGAACCTGCTTCTATTTTAATTTCCAAATATTAGTTCATTTTCATTTTTTTATTGATTTTAACTCAGAGAGTCTGTATTATTTTATTCCCTTTAAATTTATCTAGGCTCATTTTATGGCACAGAATATTGTTTATCTCTGTGAATATTCCTTTTGCAATTTACTCCAAGCTCCCCTTCCCAATTTACTCCAAACTCCAATTTCCGTGTTCTCAAATAAGCTAACTTCTGTTTGAGTACCCATGCCCTTTTGTTCTACCTTCAACCAAGTACATCCAAAAAGAGAGCTAGGAAGATCATAGGACTTACCTTACTTGTTTCTATTGTCTCAGTGATGTCACTCCTGCACTTGCTTTTGAACATTATCTGAAAATAATTATCATATAGATTTTGTTCCCAGTGACTGTTTAGAGAGGGAAAGTAAGACCTTGACCGTTTATTTTGAGATAGCCAGATATATAAGGCGATCTATTGTTTTTTCCAAGGAGCTTCAAAATAATTATTTTGCTATAGTGAAATAATAACCTATTATTTTTCCATAAATGTGTTTTACAAACTATTTTATTAGAATTGATTTACAGGTATGGCCTTAGGGAATATAGGACAGATAATTAGGCATATAATGAATTTCTTTTAATAACTTGATGAAATTATCTTTTCCTTCATTTAAAAATATTATAAACTTACTTGAGAACAGAACTATTTCTACCCATACACCATATAACAAATCATTATTCTTCTGTTTCTCAGATGTGGTATTATTTGATCAACAGATATTTTTGAAAGCATGGTGTGTTTTTCTCTAGCCTGAGTGATGATAGGAAGTTTAGAACCTTAGACAAGAGAGAATTCACTGCAAACTGGTAAAAAAATTGAATGTGACCTAGTCTGCAAAAATGGAAAGAATTCAAAACTGTATTAAAGGTAATTCTCTGTTTGAATTATAGGCCAAATGTAGTTGGCAATTTTGTCAAGTTACTGAATCTCTTCTAAAGACTCCTAACCTTACATAGTGGTGCTTTTGTTAGGTTGCATAATAGTGAATACTAGAGTTAACATGAGAAAATACATGAAATATTTAGCTCAATATCTGACATATAAGAGAAATACCCTACATAGCAACTATACTTGGTTAGGTAAATGCTAAATTATCGAAAACACAAAAGTTTTGATTATGGCATACAATAAAAGTTAAACTAAATAGTAACATTTTATTATATGTATAACACTATATTTTGTTCAAACCATTTTATATTTTTAGGAGTAAACAGTTTAATAAAGTGCTACTTGTGTATAAATCTTGTAAAAATAGTGATTATGCAACAAGAAATGATTTACTTCATGTTTTTTTAACTTAATAGTATATAAACAAAATATTTTAGTGTTATCAATTTCCTTATGATCTTATATCAATATATTGGTAAATTATTCTACTGAAGTACCTATTGAGTTATTATTTTTGTTGTTTATTTGTTGTAAGCATATTGGAATCTGTTGAAATTTACATATCCTCATTTGCTAAGTCCTACTTTATTCAAATAATTCTCTAACATCATTTTTATAAACTTAATGAAATCTTGTAATTTTTCTTTAAAATTTATGATTATAATTTTCAAGAGATTTGCATTATATTTTCTGAATGAAAGACTTGAGAAAGTCTTTGACACTGTGTTATGGGATAGATCTTACATAAGAAGGATGTATGAAGGTATTAATTTGATAAGTGGCTAGTTCATTCATGAGTATTTTCATATATAGTTTTATTTTTTTCATAGATAGTGGGCTTAGGTAAAGAAGCCCCACCATTCATAAAATCAAGTGCATGCTCTTGAATAAAGAAAATACAGTGGAGCATTTATGCATGAGACATTATTCTGCTTATAGAATATACTCTTAGTAAGCTTCTGGTTTAATGGGCCATCAAATCTGCTTTATCCCAAGTGTTTTTATTCCATATTGGAAAGTGATTTGATTAATTTGACAAGAATATAGTATTGTAAGAGGATTTCTACAAAGAGAGCATTTTATTACCTTATAGCTTTGGAAAAAGACATTAGAAATCATCAAATTATGTGGTCCCAGTGTAGGATACATCTGCTGAGCAGTACACATAAAGCAAGATAGGAACTTTTGTAGACTCTAAATACTGAGCAGATTATGATACAATGCAAAACATAATTTAGAATAAAACAAGATTTACCCATAAAATACATGGAAAGACATCTACATTTTACATGTTTTTCCACAAGGAATATATTAAAACTTTTTTTATAACATGCTTCAATTCAGCAAAAATAGTTTTTTGCCTCTACAGTTTCTTATTTGTGTTGCTCAACATTGTGCACGCAAGATGCTTTTAGAATGAGTTGAATTTAGGTGACACCTACACATGGCATACAGTTCCACCAAATTGCATCATAAAAAATTATTTGCTTTTCAACTGCTTCTTTATACTTTTGATGTCTTAAAATCTTTGTTCAATATCTAACACCTTTCTTTCTCTAAAAAGAAGAGTGCAGATTTAAACTTCCAAGCTTTGGCAATCAATACTACAGCTGCAGAATGTAGTGACGTTATTTTGTTTTTACTGCTATTGTTATCAATCAATATGAAGATTTCTTTTAAACTACATTTAAGTGAAACAGTGAATCTGCTCATTGAAAACCATCTAATTACAAAATTAGTACTGAAATTGAAAGTACTGAAATCAGAGAGACACTTAAATAATCCTTCATTTTTATAGATCAGGATTGACGGGTTTTCCTCCATAAAGGGCCAGATAGTTAAATATTTTAGGTTTTACAGACCATACAATATCTGTAGTATCTATTCAACTCTACGGTATAAGAGAGAAAGTAGCCGTAGACAGTGTGTAAGTGAATGAGTGAGGTGTTTGCAGAATGAAAACGAAAACAGGCTAGGTACAGCCCTGTAGTTTGTTGATCCCTGTTCAAAATGACAGAATAGAGCCTCAGAGATCTTTTAAGCTTCACCAATGGGTTAGTGATAGACCTAGGGCTCATATTCCCCTCCCAAAGCACTTTATTTTATGCTATACCATACCAGAAAACATCTCACAGGATTGCTTCATTTTAAGAAGTTTTCCCAAAGGAGTGATTCATTTTCATTTATTCCTCTCTTCTTTATTTTTGTGTAGTGGGGAGATTGTTTGGGTTGCAAGTTCGTGTTACTATATAATATAAGTCATTGATTTATTGGTTCTAGGTCTGGTAATCATTATGCATTAATAGTAAATACATGAAATAATAAACATACAAATGCATATAGTAAATATAGACACGAAAACTGAAATTGTTTGAATCATATATTTAACACAGAATATATAGTTAGATGGCTTACAAAGATTAATACAGTAACATGTGCCTATACATTTAAGGTACTTAAGAGACTTGTGTCTATCAAAATGC
Organism: Lynx canadensis; assembly: GCF_007474595.2. Classification (NCBI taxonomy): domain Eukaryota; kingdom Metazoa; phylum Chordata; class Mammalia; order Carnivora; family Felidae; genus Lynx; species Lynx canadensis. Next base: position 130,982,206 of record NC_044303.2, on the reverse strand, counting down.
CATGAGGGAACTACATTTCCAATCACCTACCACTGGAATGGTAATTTAGCTTTTTTGCATAAAAGGTTAAGTTAGTCATTAATTGAGGTCACAAGAAAGGGATAAACAGCATATCAAATTTGGTCAATAATTTCCATTCAAATCCCATAATGACTTGACATGAGACTAAAGACTGAAAATAATTTCCATCTATTAGTTGCTGAAGTGTTGGTATCATTATGGGAAACAAACTCAGTTAAAAAAATTTTTTTACGTTTTTATTTTTTATTTTTGAGAGAGGCAGAGTGTGAGCGGGGGAAGGGACAGAGGGAGAGGGAAACACAGAATCTGAAGCAGGCTCCAGGCTCTGAGCAAGTGGTTAGCACAGAGCCTGACGTGTGGCTCGAACTCACGAACCAGAGATCATGACTTGAGCTGAAATCGGACACTTACCCGACTGAACCATCCAGGTGCCCCCAAACAAACTCAGTTTTAATGACTCCTTTCCTCAACCAAATTTTTTCTTCATGTTTAACAGTGGGCTAATGGCAAAGTTTTCCTTTTTCACTTCTGAGGGGTTCTAAGAATTAGATGTCAACTTTAAAATGAGTATATGCTTTTTTATTATCTCTCCTAAAAGTCCTGGTTGTTCCAATAAAGGGCGAAATAAAGAGTTCTGGAGTCTCTTGATTAAAGTTAAGAAAATGCACCCAACATATTTAAGAAGACAAAGTTAATATTTTTAATGAACATTTGGTCTTTCAACCTGGATTTAAGGTACCGCCACCTTATTCGCTGTATACTTTTCTTGATCTAAGAATAGTATGTAAATCACTTCTGGAATTCTTAATGAACTTAACACACTTACTCTTTGTCTATAAAAAGACATTTGATCAAAAAATGATTCATCTCCATTAGAGTGAGATTTTTGTCAGCTTGTTTGGAACGTTCAGTTTTAAGTCTGAGAAAACTCCCAGGATTTTTGCATGTTTTCATCATATGCATCACCAACACGGACGGACACTGTTCCAAACTTACATTGACAAAGTACTTATTTGTAAGTCTGTAATGCGTAACATGTTCCCCCATAGAACCATGTTACGAAAAACACAAGACTACTGCAAAAATTAATTTTTGAACTTATCCATAGTATATTAGGACTGTGAAAGTAAAAAGTGGGGCGCCTGGGTGGCTCAGTCAGTTAAGCGTCCGACTTCAGCTCAGGTCATGATCTCGTGGTCTGTGAGTTCGAGCCCCACGTCGGGCTCTGTGCTGACAGCTCAGAGCCTTGAGCCTGTTTCAGATTCTGTGTCTCCCTCTCTCTCTGACCCTCCCGCGTTCATGCTCTGTCTCTCTCTGTCTCAAAAATAAATAAAACGTTAAAAAATGTAAAAAGAGAAAGTAACTACTATATACAGTATATTTTCCTTTCAGAAGCTTTACCAAAGGAATGATTTGGTAAAGTCCCTGGAAAAAAAAATGTGTTTCCGTTTCCACTTAGATACTCTGTCTCAGCTATTCTGCTAATCTCAGCACCTCACTGCAGCAACAGTGTGGTCTGCACTAGTCAGATGGAGGCAGAAGAATAGGTGCTCCATAAATCTCACTTTTTCTTTTATTTTTTATTTATTTATTTATTTTTTAATATATGAAATTATTGTCAAATTGGTTTCCTTCCGTACAGTGCTCATCCCAAAAGGTGTCCTCCTCAATACCCTTCACCCACCCTCCCCTCCCTCCCACCCCCCATCAACCCTCAATTTGTTCTCAGTTTTTAAGAGTCTCTTATGCTTTGGCTCTGTTCCACTCTAACCTCTTTTTTTTTTTCCCTTCCCCTCCCCCATGGGTTCCTGTTAAGTTTCTCAGGATCCACCTAAGAGTGAACACATATGGTATCTGTCTTTCTCTGTATGGCTTCATAAATCTCACTTTCATCCTGGCTCCTCCACTGTCTAAGTCACTTTGACTAAATGTATTTGCCTCCACACCTTGGTTTTCTAGTTTGTGAAGCAGAAATAAAAATATATCTGATTCATAGTAATATTGGAAGAATTAAGTGAGATAGATGTTGATAGCATGAGACAACTGCTCTTTATATAATAGCTTTTTAAATTATTATAAACAGCAGGGGAGATGGCAGGGGAGTATGTTTTTCAATACAATAAATGCTCATATGATATATTGTAAAATCTGTGCCACTTTGGTTGTACAAAGGAGTGTTTTAACAATTCCAGTAGACCTAAATAGAGACTACCCAAAGTATACGAATACATATGATCACCTTACTTAATAATGGTGCCCTTTTGGAGAAGAGACAATTGCATTAGATACGGAAGAGTGTTTCAAATTCCAAAAGAACTGAGGCTTACGGAGGATATAGGAAAGGAACAAGCTCAAAGACATGAACTCTTGCCAGGGGATCAGCTACCTAAACCTCCAGCAAAGAGTGAAATAGAGCTTTTTGGGGAGAAGCAGCATAGGTGTGATAAGTGCTCTACGTATACAGAGCACATTGTCACAGGGGCTCATGAGTACATTTTATTCTGTCCTGACAAATTCAGGAGATTTTCTACGCATGAACATTTCATATATGAACATCAAAAATGCTCTAAAAATTTTCTAAATACAAATATATAATTTAAAAAAATGTTTATTTATTTTTGAGAGACAGAGCATGAGCAGGGAAGGGGCATAGAGAGAGGGAGACACAGAATCCAAAGTAGGATCCAGGTTCTGAGCTGCTTGCACATGGGGCTCAAACTCATGAACCGTGATATCATGACCTGACCTGAAGTCGGTCGCTTAACTGATTGAGCCACAAAGGCATCCCACAAATATATAATTTAATTCCATCATACACAATTAATAATTTTGCTTATCAATCTAACTAAATATCTATAGAATGAAGCCATTTCAAGGAGATTTTGTTTGAGAAGTTCTCCTTTCCTCTTCCTTGTCCCCACTCCTGTTCCTTCTTTTTCCACTTTATTCTGTAACTGTGTGTGTGTGTATTCTGGAAAATTTTGTACTATTTTTTCATAACCATATTGTAACAACACAGTATGTTTGCTTCAGTTTCTGGAAAACAAAATATGTTGTACACTATTAAAGTCAAGCAGGGGCACCTGGGTGGCTCAATCAGGCGAGCTTCTGACTTTGGCTTAGGTCATGATCTCACGGTTAGTGAGTTCGAGCCCCGCATCAGGCTCTGTGCTGACAACTCAGGGCCTGGAGCCTGGTTCAGATTCTGTGTCTCCCTTTCTCTCTGCCCCTACCCCACCCACACTCGGTCTCTTTCTCACTCTCTCTCTCTCTCTTTCAAGAATAAACATTAAAAAAATTGTTTAAGTCACACAAAAATCAAAAGGTACGATCATTGCATTTTGTTTTGTTTCTGAGCAATCCAACCTAAGGCAGTAGGTAAGTGAATATCATAAATATCAAGAATACCCTTTTTTATATGTACGTATTTTTCTAAATAGGAATTTCCATATTTTTTATTCAAATTGTTGAGGGTTTTCAAACTATAGATCATTACCAATTAGTAGATCGCAAGATCAGTTTAGAGGGCTGCTGCGCTTTTTTCCAAATGAAAGAGAACATAATAGAATAAAAAATACCAGAGTGTATCACACAGAATAAGATTATGTAAAAGTTTTTTGTCAATAGTATGCATAAAGAAATATTTTTGTGTAGTAAATATCAATGTAAATATATTTCTTCCTGTGGGTAACCATTTAAAAAAAAAAACTCTTCCGGGCTCAAGGTGACTGATTGATTGGATTGCTCCCTTTTTTAAGATGCATTTTGCTATTGAATAGGGTTGGATGATTTGCATATGAAATCTTTTTAGCACTCTAAATAGATAGCAGTAAGTGGATTCAAGGTATTAGTAGATGTTTATTGAATAAAGGCACAAGCTATTAGACATACTGAAATATACAAGTGATGTCGATTTATCCATTCATTTATATAGAAATGTTATTTTAAGAAATAAAATTTGGGACTCGAAATTTTTCATATTGAAAATCTTTTTTGAAGACCTACACTGAATAATTATTGAGTGGGTAGGAAGATTGGGATGCATGGAGATACCTTTGAGATGTCTGTGAAGGTGATGAATCTTACCAGAGCTTTTGAGGTTTCTGTTTAACCTTGATTTTCCTCCCTAAAGAACAAGGATGTGTCCTGTGAGTAATGTTCTTTTGTTTGTCCATTCAACAAATAGTTACTCAGTTCTGTTCACCTGTATCAGTTTCACTCACCTAGCTTTACCATGTGTTAGTATCAACCTTGTCTCAGGATGTGAACATTGAGCAAGGCAAAAGATGTTCTGATCTTCCTAAAGCTTATTTTGGCAATGAGCAAAGACAGCTAATAAACATATCAACAAATAAATAAATAGTCAAGCTTAAATAGTCAAGCTCTAGGAAGAAACTTCAAACAGATATTTCAAGAGATAATGTATAGAGAGGTAGAAATTATTTCAGATAATTCTGTCAGGGTGGAGTTGTTGCAGAAGCAACACTGATTTGAGCTCTGAATAATAAGGGACCAGTTTTGCAAAGACTTAAGGCAAGAGTGACAAGTAGGAGTCCTGAGATGGAAATGGGTTTGTCACGTTCCCAGGTAAAGGCAATGTAGGTGGAGCCTATTGTGTGAAGAGAGTAATGGAGGATGACAAAGAAAACAAAGTCAAGTTCCAGATCAATCTGGGTATTTTAAGGCCAATATAATGAGTTTGCATTTTGTTCCTATGCATTAGTAAGCTACTGAAGACTTGCAAAGAAAATAATATGAGCACTTTTCCCTTTTGAAGATTAGTACTGGAATCCAGAGAAACATTTAGATGGTGCAATAATACTTTTTGTCATAGAGGTAATAGATAGTGGTATCACTAGATAAATGAGATATAATATAATTTTTTAATGTCTATTTAATTTTAAGAGAGAGAGACAGAGCACGAGTGGGGGAGGAGCAGAGAGAGAGAGGGAGACACAGAATCCGAAGCAGGCTCCAGGCTCTGAGCTGTCAGCACAGAGCCCCACGCGGACTCAAATCCACAGACTTCAAGATCATGAACTGAGCCAAAGTTAGACACTTAATGATTGAGCCACACAGGCACCCCTAAATGAGATATGATATTAATAATCATTCCATTAAAAGCATTTATGGAACACCGCTCTATGCTTGGTAATACAGTAAATACTTGACATACATTTTCTCCATCAAACCTTAGAACACTTCTGTGAAAAAGATACAGAAATTCCAATTTGCAACTAAAGAAAACTAGTTTGAGTTTAAGTAGTTGTCCAAGGTCCTTACAGATAAACATGGTAGAATGGTTGACAGAAGGCCATTGTTATGCTTTCGCCTTGAGATATTGAAAATCAAGAGGACTAGCCACAACATGAAAATAAAGATATAATGTTAACATGTATCTGACTATCAAGACAGGGATATGAAAGACATGAGTTACCAACCTAGAGCACTAAGAATAATCCCAGATTGCTTTCTGTTTTGGGCCAGAACAACCAAGGTGTTCTATTTAAAATACTAGATCATATTACTCTTCTCAAAATCCGCAATGACTTGTCAGTCTACCGGGATAAAGCCCTATGAAGACTTACTTAATCTGTCCCTCCACTTCCCTGCATATTTCATCTCTTAATACGTAGTCCTTTGCCTTTGCCATTCCAGCTACACTAATTTCCTTGAACTCCCTCAATCTTGCAGACAGTTCCCATCTAGGAGTTTTGTGTCTCCTCTTCCTCCAAGGGAATAATGTCAATAGTATTCTGCTATATCTGGAAAGTTCTTCTCCTAAGCATCTATCTGATTTCTTCTTTCTTTATGATCTATATTCAGAAAGACCACCCTGACACCTCTCCTCTCCCAACCAACTTGAAGAGTTTTCTCTTTTCATTTATCTGTATCCAATTACCTTGCTTTGTTTTCCCTCAGTGATGTCTATATATTTATGCAAGTGTTTATGGTCTGTCTCACCCAAAGATGACCACTACAACGTAATCTCAAGGAGAATAGACCTTTTGTTTTGATCATGGCTACATCCATTGCCTACAACAGTTCTAGGCACCTGGCAGATACTCAGTAAATATCTTTGAAGCGATGACTAAACGAATGAATCACTGAACAAGTAGATGCTACAAAATGAACCATTTGATGAACAACCAATCTTTCTGGAAGAGAGCAGTGATTTACCACACTGAACCCTCAGGGAGACATAGGAAGGCCAATCTAATTATAAGATTTGCTTCCACATCTTGGTCGCCTTTTTAATTTGGTTGAGACTCTGTTGGAGAACACTACCCCATTCCCTAGACAATTGTATTTGATCTTAGTTCCTCACCTTGGTCTTGCTACTCCTATTTTCCTTGATTACTCTTCCTGGATGCAAATTACATAGATTATCTTTTTTTCATACCCTGCCAATTTTTTATCTCTGAATTTATTGCATTTAAACACTCTGAGCTGTTAGATGAGATTTTTATTGCTACTACTTAATAATTGAGCCTCTAAATATATCCTTAAGTTTCCCCCATATTTCCTACAGGAAACTCTTCCAAAACTATTACACCATCATATCAGAATGAGACATTACATTGAGCTACATTTTTATTCTTCATAGAAGTTAATGCTGAAAACCTATGTTTATTTTTGTAGTCACCATAAGAGAAAAAAAACAAAAAGGAACCACTTAAAGACAGGTAGGAAAAGAGATGTTTGGAACCCCTACTCTGTGAAGAGAAGACCCAAGGTAGAAAAGGGTTTCAAAGAGTATTTGGGCTTACCAACAATTTTAAAACAAAATTATATATAAAAAGACTTCTATATTTTTGAGGTAAAGCCTATGGACTATTTTCAAAGCTTTTGACTCTTACTAAAGGTCTATGCACAGTGAATGTTTTAAGTGAATAACAGTAAAGGTATGCTACAGCAATGAAATGTGCAATAATATTGAAATTTTTACACCTTATTTAGAAGATGCTTCAATTCATATTTTTCACTTATTCAACAAATATCTAGTGACCATATATTAATAATTTATATAATTTTTATTAACCTAAATTCCACTGTATGTTCTTAAAATAAAATGAT